>NC_089152.1:960344-1031678 GCF_009819655.1 Sylvia atricapilla | reverse complement strand
CCTGGGGACATACCTGGACACACCTGGGACACACCTACACATGGAGACCCCTGGGGACACACCTGGACACACTGGGGCATCTGGGACAACACCTGGGACGCTGGGGACACTTGGCTCACCTGACCAGACCTGGGCACACCTGGGGACACACCTGGGACCACCTGGGGACACTTGGGACAGACCTGGGGACACCTTGACACCTGCCCAGGGCCCTCAAGACACACCTGGGCACGCCCGGTGCCCACCTGCTGTGCCACGTCCGACACGCCCCTCTGCCGTCCCCTCAGGTACCTGCTGTGGCTGTTGGTGTCTCACCTGCGGGCCTCGGGGGCGGATCCCGGGGCGGGGGGCCCTTCCTGCTCACCTGGGCACGTGCGCGCTCTACCCGCTGGCCCTCGCCGCGCGCACGCCTCGGGGCGCTGGGCCGGAGCGGGCGGCCCGCGCCACTGCTGCGACTACACGGCACTGAGTCTCTACGGGCTGGGTGAGGGTTATGGGGATTTATGGGATTTATGGGGTCACGGGTTTTGTGGGGTCACGGGTTTGTGGGGTTGTGGGGTTATGGGGTTGTGGGGTCTGGGGCACAGGGCCGGAGCGGGCGGCACCACGCGCCTACTGCTGCGACTACACCGCGCTGAGCTCTACGGGCTGGGTGAGGCATTTATGGGGGATTTATGGATTTGTGGGTCACGGGGTTTGTGGGTCATGGGTTTGTGGGTTTATGGGTTGGTTTGTTGGGTGTGTGGGTCTGGGGGCACTGGGCTGGAGCGGGCGGCACCGCGCCTACTGCTGCGACTACACGGCACTGAGCCTCTACGGCTGGTGAGGGCATTATGGGGGGTTATTGGTTTATGGGGTTTGTGGGGTCACGGGGTTGTGGGGTGGGTGGGTTATGGGTGTGTGGGGCTGGGGGCACTGGGCCGGGGGAGCGGCGGCACCGCGCCTACTGCTGCGACTACACCGCGCTCAGCCTCTACGGACTGGGTGAGGGCATTTATGGGGGATTTATGGGGTTTGTGGGGTTTGGGGGTCTGTGGGGTCTGGGGGCACAGGGCGGGTGTGGGGGGCACCGCGCCTACTGCTGCGACTACACGGCACTGAGCCTCTACGGGCTGGGTGAGGGTTATTGGGTTATGGGGTTATGGGGTTTGTGGGGTCACGGGGTTTGTGGGGTCACGGGGTTTGTGGGGTGTGGGCCATGGGGTTTTGGGGTCTGGGGGTCTGGCGCTGGGTGAGTGTGGGGGGCATTGAGCCTACTGCTACTACACCGCACTCAGCCTCTATGGACTGGGTGAGGGCATTTATGGGGGATTTATGGTTTGTGGGGTCACGGGGTGTGGGGTGTGTGGGGTTTGGGGCGCTGGGTGAGACCGGGCGGCACCGCGCCTACTGCTGCGACTACACGGCACTGAGCCTCTACGGCTGGGTGAGGGCATTTATGGGGGATTTATGGGATTTATGGGGTTTGTGGGGTCATGGGTATGTGGGGTATAGGGGGTTTGTGGGGTTATGGGGTTTATGGGGTGTTGGGGTCTGGGGGCTCTGGGCGGTGTGGGGGGCACCGCGCCTGCTGCTGTGACTACACGGCGCTCAGCCTGTATGGACTGGGTGAGGGTCTGGGGCATTTAGGGTTTGTGGGGTTTATGGGGTTATGGGTGTTGTGGGGGTGTTGGGGTTTGTGGGGTTTGTGGGGTACTGCTGTGACTATGCCACACTCAGCCTCTACAGGCTGGGTGAGGGTTTGTGGGGTTGTGGGGTTTTGGGATTCCACCTGGGTTTGTGGGGTTTTGGGAATTTAGCCTGGGTTTATGGGACTGGGGAATTTAGCCCGAGGTTATGGGATGTGGGGATTCCGGGGGACAGGGAAGCTGGGATAGCCCATGTTTATGGGATTTGGGAATTTCGCCCAGGTTAATGGGATGTAGGGTTCCAGGGGACACGGGAAGCTGGGATAGCCCTGTTTATGGGATTTTGGGAATTTCACCCGGGTTAATGAGATTTGGGGTATTTTGCCCAGGTTTATGGGATGCCACATCCAGGGGGAGGTTTGGGGGAACTTCCCGCTCTTCCTTTCCTCATCCTGCGCTCCGGAACTTGGGACGTCCGGAGCAGCTCCGGCCTCCAACAATTTGGACAGCCCCGGCCGGGTGGGATTCGGGATAATGGGAATGAGGAAAATCCCAGATTTTACCCAACTGGAGGAGCCTCACACGGCAATTCCAGGATATTCCCACACCTCTCCAATCCCTGTGGAACGCTCCCTGCTCCAGATTCCCGATTTTCCAGAGCTCAGAGCTGAGCCCAGCAGAGTGAGGTTCCAAGGGAATTCCAGAGGAATTTTGGATCGGGAGCTGACGAGCCCTGCCGTGTTTCCAGGCTCGGCGCTGGCCTATTCCGCCTACTCCTTCCCTCTGGAATGGCTCGGGAGCACTTCCATGGTTCCTACCTTCCCGTGGCCGCGCCAACTCCGCGCTCAGCACCGGCCTGGCCTGCTATTCCAGGTGAATTCCGGGGAATTCGGGATCAGGGCTTTGGGATCGGGAGACTGGGGAAGGGGAAAGAGGGCATTTTCTGTTGGGAAATTCCGTGGGGAACTCGGTGATGAAATGTGGGTAACGGGAGGAGGTTGAATTTTGGGAGGTTCCCAAGGGATTTATGGGATCCTGGAATTTGGATTTGGATTGGGAAGGAACTTGGGGATGGTTCAGGTGTGATATCCTGGGTTCCTGGAGAAGTGTGGAATTCCTGGTGGATCCCAGAGAAATTCCCGGTGGATACCACAGCGAATATCCTATGTGGTATTCCCTGTGTATTCCTGATGTATCCCATGTGAAATTCCCGGTGTATCCCAGTGTATCCCATGTGGAATTCCCAATGTTTCCCAGGTTTGGAGGCGGAGCGGCCGCTCCTGAGCAAAGCTTCCCGAACTTTGGCCTTTGTCTATCCCTACATCTTTGACAGCATCCCAGTTTCTACAGGGTGAGTATCCCACAAAACCCTGGGAAATCTCAGCTGCCTCAGCCAGGAATTCTTTGGGAAAACAGGCCCAGCTCGGGCTTGGAAAGGAAAACAAACTCCGGCAGGAAAGGCTCGCGGATATTTTTTCCTGCTCCGATTGCCGGCGGATTCCTCCCATTCAAAGGGCTGGAAAATTCCTGCCGTGGGGAGCTGGGAGGGGCCTTTTCCAGGGATTGAACTGGAGCAGGGTGGGATTTGGGGAGGGATGAGGACAGGCAGGAGTGGGGAAACTGGGAATGGCTGTGGATCCTTGGGGTTGAGGGAGCAATCCCGATTTTTCCTGGGAAACAGCGTTGGAGTGGAGGTGATGGGAGCTGGGAACAGGAATGGGTGGGGCTCCTCTGTGGAGGGATGGATGGAGGATGGAGGGGGGATGGAGGATGGATGGAGGATGGATAGGGATGGAGGGATGGAGGGATGGATGGATGGATGGTGGATGGAGGGATGGATGGAGGGATGGAGGGAGGGATGGAGGGATGGATGGAGGGATGGAGGGATGGGGATGGATGGGATGGAGGGATGGAGGGATGGAGGGATGGAGGGATGGATGGATGGATGATGGATGGATGGATGGAGGGATGGAGGGATGGATGGATGGATGTGGATGGATGGATGGATGGGCTGGATGGATGGATGGATGGAGGGATGGATGGATGGATGGATGGATGGATTGGATGGAGGGATGGGGATGGATGGATGGAGGGATGGAGGGATGGCGGTTGGATGGATGATGGAGGATGGATGGCGGTTGGATGGATGATGGAGGATGGATGGATGGATGACGGATTGATGGATCCACGGATCAATGGAGTGATGGATCACTCCCGTTTTCCGGCAGCTGTCCCGTGCGTGCCCGGGGCTGCTCCGAAGGTTCTCTCCCGCTGCATTCCCGGCACAGCCTCTGCGCCCTCCTCACCTTCCTCAGCTTCACCTCCCGCCTGCCCGAGCGCCTGCGCCGGGGAGCTTCGACCTCATCGGTGAGAATTCCAGGGAATGGCGGAATGACCCCAGGGAATGGCGGGAATGAACCCAGGAATGGCGGGAATGACCCCAGGAATGGTGGGAATAAACCCAGGGAATGGTGGGAATGACCCCAGGGAATGGTGGGAATGACCCCAGGGAATTGTGGGAATGACCCAGGGAATGGTGGGAATGACCCCAGGGAATGGTGGAATGAACCCAGGGAATGGTGGAATGACCCCAGGGAATGACCCCAGGGAATGGCGGGAATGACCCCAGGGAATGGCGAATGAACCCAGGGAATGACCCCAGGAATGGTGGGAATAAACCCAGGGAATGGCGGGAATGACCCCAGGGAATGGTGGAATGACCCCAGGGAATCCAGGAAATGACCCCACAGGAATACTAGAATAACCCCGTGGGATCCTGGGAATAACCCCAGAGAATCCCGGGAATAACCCCCTGGAGGCACATGCATTGGGAAGAGGAATTACGAGGAGGATAAGCCCCGGGAATCGGGAATAGGAATTTGTAGGATGATAAACCGCAGGAATCAGGAGCAGGAATTTGTAGATAAACATTCCATGGACGCCAACTGAAGCGGCTGAGTGGGATTTAATCCTGGATCCTGGAATTCCGTGATGCTTTGGATGGGCGGGCCACCTCCCATTATCCCCGAGCGCTCCAAGCCCATGGAGCATTCGGGATGAGAACCCACCTGGCCCAGCCAAACACTCATGGAATTCCAATGGAATTTCCATGGAATTCGCGGAGTTTTCCATCACAGGGCACAGCCACAGGTTTCCACGTCTGCGGATCCTGGGAACGCTCTTCCAGCTGGAAGCCGTCTCCATGGACATGGCGGAGCGGCGGGGCCGCCTCCGCTTCCCTCTTCCCTTGAAACCTTTGGATCCTTGGGAATGGGAGCAGCCGCCAGCCTGACCATCCTCGGGATCTGCTTCCGCAGCTCCGCCTCCGCCCGGAGCCTCGTTCCCGGGAAAAATCCCGCTAGGATTTCCGGGATTCTGGGAGCAGCCCCATTCCAGAGGTGTCCGTGCGTTTCGAGGGGGAAATGGATCGCCTGGAAATATTCCTTTGGGAATTTCCCCAGGGAAAAGCACGCTGGTTTTATGGGAAGGCTTCCCATCCTGTTGTTATCCGCAGGGAAAGCGTCAAATAATCGGGATTGGATCCCTGGAAAGAGAGGGAAACGCTGCTGCTTCCCAAAAAAATCCAGGATCCCTCAGGTCTGCCTTGGGGAGAAACCCCCAGGAAATCCAGGGAATGTTGGCATCAGCAGCTGGGTGAAGCCAAGCGCTCCCTAATTCCCGTTTTCCCCTTGGGAATGGAATTCCTTGGAATTCCGAGCCTTACGCTCAGCCCGAGTGCCTGGAAAAGTGGCATGAAGGGATTGGAGTTTTTCCCTCCGGTTTTAATTCCCACAGTTTTTAATCATTATCCCGGAAAAGGGCTTCCAGGAGAGCTTCAATGGGATGTTCCCACAGGAAAGCTCTGCCAGGGTCTAATGCCAGGAATCCTGAGAGATTCATTCCCGTGGGAATTCCGAGTTCCACGTGGGGATTGGAATTGGGCTTAATTCACTGGGAATGAAGGAATTCCATCCTGTCCCAGGTATTCCCAAGGCTGGATCCCGGGATTGGGATAGCTCCTGGGATTTGGGATCCTTTGGGGGAAGGTTTTTGATGTTTTCCTTGGATGAGGGCTGGGATTGGGATCCGTGGGAGAAAAGCAGGATGTTGGGGCAGCTCAAGGATTAAAAGCACCCTGGGAATTTCAAAGAATTCCGGGATTTTTCCCTCTGTTGTTCCCTGTTTTCCTTCCCTGCTGCTCCTGGATGTCGTAGGAAGAGCCTGGAGCTCTCAGCCTTTTCCTGGAATTTTCGGGAATTTTCTTTTTCCTGGATATTTCACGGGTTTTCCATTAATTTCCTTAAGTGCCTTTGCCGGGTCTGACTGCTGCACTTGGGAGCTCCTGGAATTTGGGATAACACAATAAAATCTGGGATGAACGGTTAAATCCGGGATAAATCAATCCTTGGGAAAGCTGACCGGGATTTTCGGGATATTTATAAGCACTGGAGTCGTTTGGGTTTTTTTTTTTTTTTTTATCTGATGGTTTTATTAAATTAATGTAATCGCTGCTTTTAATCTGCTTCATGATAATAAAAAATATTCCTGGGAAAACGAATCCCTTTGGAGATCGTTGCTGATAATTCCAGAGTTTATTTACTTTGGGAGCTGCTGTGACCGGAGAGGAATCCAACTGGGATTGCAGAACCCGGAAAAAACATCGGGAATCATCCCAGATTTATTCCAGGTCGTTCAACTTTTGAACTGAAAAATCCCCCTGTCCTCTCCAGCGCCGGGAATTTTGGGAAAACTGCATTTTCCAGGTGGATGGAACGCCAGAATTCCATGGATGGGTGATGCTGGATCTTGGGGCAAGGCGAGGATTTATTCCGGGTTTTTTAACCAAAAATCTCTGGATTTCCTCAATTCTCTTCCCAGGAGAAATGAAAACTCCGTGTCCAGATGTTCCAAGGAAAGAGACCGGTATATTTATTTGTGGAATGTTGATCCACGGCAAATCCCCAACAAATCCAGGAATTTTGGGGTCAGATTCCGGCGAACCTCCTTCATCCCCTCTAAACCACGTGGATTTGGACAAGAGCATCAATTTCAGGAATTTCAGGCTCCTCCAGGTCCTTTTATCCCTTTAAAAAAAAAAAAAAAAATCTTTGAAGTTCTTTGTGGAAACATTCAGGAATTTGGACCAAAAAGGGGAATTCCCTGGAATTTAAAAAGAATTGAATCCCACAGCCCAATTCCCCCTTGGAATCCATGCCCTTGGCGGGAAGTTTTTGCTTTTCCCTGGACTCGTTCTGCTGGATTTTTTCCCACATGTCCCAACATCACATTTCCACGGTTATTTTCCACCACGGATCATTTCCACAGGTGGGGATTAACTCGTTTCAGCAGCTTGGGAATTAATTCGTTTTCCACGTGTTGGGATTAATTCCGACATGTTGGGATGAATTCCAGCAAGTTGGAATTAATTTTTCCCAGCAGGTTGGGAGTTCACTCATTTCCGTCGGGTTGGGAATTAACTAATTTTCCACACGTCGGGAATTCAATCCAACAGGTTGGGATTGAACTGGTTTTCCGTAGGTTGGGAATGACTCATTTCCATCAGGTTGGGAATTAACTGAGTGGCTGATTCCGCCTGCAAGCAGGCACGCAGGGAAACCCTGGTCCTGCAAACTGTCTGTATTCCTCCCGTTTCCTCCCCCGAAAGATTGGAATTAGGCGGATAAAAATGGAAAAAAACCGGGAAAAAAGCCTGGATCGTGCCGGGGCCGGGACTCGAACCCGCTGGCCTCACCGCCGCCCCACCAGGGGGCGCCCTCCGCTCTGCCCCCGCCCCTCCCGCGTCTCCATGGTGATTGGTGACGTCAGCGGGGCGGCGCGCGCTGATTGGTCGGATTTGAATCGCGGCGGGCGCGCGGCCGCCGCTCGCTGCCGGCCCCCGGAGCGCGACCCCCGGCGGCTCTGTCGCGACAGCGGCGACATGAAGGCGGCGTGAGTGCCTCCGCGGGGCTTTTGTTTGGCGGCGGGGAGCGGGAATGCGGCCTGGGGAGACGGGAGGGGGTCACGCGGTGTGGGGCAGCTCCGGGCCCTTCATGGCCGCCCGCGGCTCTGTCGCTTCCCATCCTCTCGCTATCCCGATGTTCCTCCTCCCGGTTCCTTTCCCGGTTCTCCCCGGCTGTCTCCCCTCCATCCGCGGTTCCTTTCCGCTGCCCGTGCCCTCAGGCCTCCCCTCACGGCTCTCCCCTCACGGCTCTCCCCTCACGGCTCTCCCCTCACGCTCTCCCCTCACGGCTCTCCCCTCACGGCTCTCCCCTCACGGCTCTCCCCTCACGGCTCTCCCCTCACGGCTCTCCCCTCACGGCTCTCCCCTCAGCAGGCCCGCACGCCGCGCAGGCCGAGGAAGGGCACGAACACCGGCGCTGAAGGATCCTGTGGGGGTGAGTGCGGGGCTCTCGGTGTGTTCCCGGTTTGTCCCTGCTGCCTTCATTCCCGGTGTATTCCCGGCGTGTTCCCGGTTTGTCCCCGCTGCCTTCATTCCCGGTGTATTCCCGGTGTATTCCCGGGTTATTCCCGGTTTCCCCGTGTCCATTCCCGGTTTATCCCGGTTTCCCCATGTGTACTGCCGGACTCATTCCCGGTTTATCCCTGTTTTCCCGTGCTCATTCCCGCTGTATCCCGGTTTCCCCGGGCTCATTCCCGGTTTATCCCGGTTTCCCCGTGTTCATTCCCGGTTTCCCCGTGTCCATTCCCGCTGTATCCCTGTTTCCCCCGTGTCCATTCCCGCTGTATCCCGCTTTTTTCCCGTGTCCATTCCCGCTGTATCCCTGTTTCCCGTGTCCATTCCCGCTGTATCCCGGTTTCCCCGGGCTATCTCCGCTGTATCCCTGTTCCCCCCGTGTCATTCCCGCTGTATCCCGGTCCATTCCCGGTTTCCTCCCGTGTCCATTCCCGCTGTATCCCGGTCCATTCCCGGTGTATCCCGGTCCATTCCCGGTGTATCCCGGTCCATTCCCGGTGTATCCCGGTCCATTCCCGCTGTATCCCGGTTCATTCCCGGTGTATCCCGTTCCCCAGGTGTACTGCCGGGTGCGGGCCGCTGCCCGGCGCGAGCAGGAGAGCTGCATCGAGGTGCTTGAGCCACAGCACGGTTCGCTGCACCCGCCCGAGGGCTACCGAGTCATCCGCAACGGCGAGTACCGGGAGGTCAGCCTCCGTTCCCGCCGGGAATGCCGCCCCCAGCCGCCCACGGGAGCCGCCCTGACTCACTGCGACACGGCCCGGCCCTGGGGATTGGCCCTGAGGGCCCCTCCTGCCTACGGACGGCTCTGGGATTGCGTGGATTCCAGCCGGATCCTGGTTTCACAGGGATTTAGGGATTCCAGCCGATCCTGGTTTTCATAGGGATTTGGGGATTCCAGCCAGCTCCTGGTTTTCACAGGGATTTAGGGATTCCAGCCAGCGCCTGGTTTTCACAGGGATTTAGGGATTCCAGCCGGCTCCTGGTTTTCACAGGGATTTAGGGATTCAGCCAGCTCCTGGTTTTCACAGGATTTAGGGATTCCATCCGGCTCCAGGTTTTCATAGGAATTTAAATTCCATCCAGCTCCAGGTTTTCACAGGGATTGAGGACTTCCATTATTTTATCCCCTCTCTGAGTCTTCCCGTGAATTTAGGGATTCCATCCGGCTCCTGGTTTTCACAAGGATTTAGGGATTCCAGCCAGCTCCAGGTTTTCATAGGAATTTAGGGATTCCATCCAGCTCTAGGTTTTCACAGGGATTTAGGGATTCCATCCAGCTCTAGGTTTCACAGGAATTTAGGGATTCCATCCGGCTCCTGGTTTTCACAGGGATTTAGGACTTCCATTAATTTTATCCCCTCTCTGAGTCTTCCCGTGAATTTAGGGATTCCATGAGTTCCATCCAGCTCAGAGTTTTCCCAGGAATGTAGGAATTCTGTTAATTCCATCCCAATCTCAGTTTCCCATGAATGTAGGAATTCCCTGAATTCCATTCAGCTCCAAGTTTTCCCATGAATTTCATACCACTCTGAGTCTTGCCATGAATTTAGAAATTCCATTAATTCCATCCCAATCTCAGTTTCCCATGAATTTAGGAATTCCTGTTAATTCCATCCAGCTCTGAGCCTTCCCATGAATTCCACCCAGCTCTGAGTTTTCCCAGGAATTTAGGAATTCCAGGAATTTAGGAATTCCATGAACTCCACCCAGCTCCAAGTTTTCCCAGGAGTTTAGGAATTCCATGAATTCCATCCCTCTCCGAGACTTCCTGTGAATCTAGGAACTCAAAATTCACTCAGATTCATTAAAAATAATCCATTTTAAAAAGTAAAACCAGCTTGGAATTATAAAAACTACTAAAAATCCATTTCAAAATCATTCAAACTCATCAAAATAACTCATTAAAAAAATAAAATAAAATAAAACCAGCTTGAAATTTAGGACTGAAAACCTGGAAAAAAAAAAAAAAAAAACCAAAACTGGAAAAAGAACCCCCAAAATCACTAAAATTCCCTGAGGGAACAGCTCCACTTTGGTGGATGTTCCTTTGCTGGAATTCCGGGGGGGGCTGGAAGGAAATCCCAACTTTTCTCTGCTCCGTGGGATTTTTCTGGAATTGCAGGGTGGTTTTCCCTCTCCTGGCAGACGCAGTATTCCTTCAAGGAGGTCTTTGGCACGCTGGTGGTGCAGAAGGAGCTCTTCGATGTGGTGGCCAAGCCTCTGGTGGAGGATCTGATCCGGGCAAGAACGGTGAGCTCCTGTCCTCATTCCTGGGATTTCACCTTTCCCGAGGTTTGCTTGGAATTCTGGCTCCGCTCCTCACACGGGAGCCCTGGAGTTCCTTTGGAATCTTGGGATGATTTAAGCGGGAATGGGATGATCCAGTGCTCCTGAGGTTTGTTTGGAATTGTGGTTCAGATCCCCACAAAACAGCCTCAGAAATTCCCTCTGGAACAGGAATTCTGGAATGGTTGATCCAGTGTTCCCAAGGTTGTTTGGAATTGTTGTTCAGATCCCCACAAAACAGCCTCAGAAATGCCTTCTGGAATAGGAATTCCAGGATGGTTTGATCCTGGGAATGGATGATCCAGTATTCCCGAGGTTTGTTTGAAGTTGTTTGGAATTGGTGGCTCAGCTCCTCACACAGGAGCCCTGGGGTTCCTTCTGGAATCTTGGGATGGGTTGGGTGGGAATAGGATGATCCAGTGTTCCTGAGGTTTGTTTGGAATTGTGGTTCAGATCCCCACACAACAGCCTCAGAAATTCCCTTGGGACCAGGAATTCTGGGAATGGGTGATCCAGTGTTCCCAAGGTTTGTTTGGAATTGTGGCTCAGCTCCTCACACATCACCCTCAAGAAATTCTCTCTGGAACAGGAATTCCAGGATGGTTTGGTGGGAATGGAAGATCCAGTGTTCCCGAGGGTTTGTTTGAGGTTTGTTTGGAATTGTGGCTCAGCTCCTCACACAGCAGCCTCAGAAATTCCTTCTGGAACAAGAATTCTGGGATGGTTGATTCTGGGAATGGGTGATCCAGTGTTCCCAAGGTTTGTTTGGAATTGTGGTTCAGATCCCCACAAAACAACCTCAGAAATGCCTTCTGGAATGGGAATTCTGGGATGGTTTGGGTGGGAATGGAAGATCCCAAGGTTTGCTTGGAATTGTGTCTCAGCTCCCTCACACAGGAGCCCTGGAATTCCTTCTGGAACAGGAATCTTGGGATGGTTTGGGTGGGGAATGGGATGATCCAATGCTCCCAAGTTTGTGGCTCAGCTCCTCACACAGCACGGAAGTTCTCTCTGGAACAGGAATTCTGGATGGATCATCCATTGGAAGGGATAATCCATTGCTCCTGAGGTTTGCTTGGAATTGTGGTTCAGATCCCCACAAAACAGCCTCAGAAATTCCTTCTGGAGCAGGAATTCCGGGATGGTTTGGGTGGGAATGGATTGATCCAGTGTTCCTGAGATCTGTTTGGAATTGTGGCTCCTCACACAACTTGGATACTCTTTCTGGAGCAGGAATTCTGGGATGGTTTGGGTGGGAATGGATGATCCAGTGCCATGGAAGTGTGGATGGAGCAGCCTGGATTAGCAGGAGGTGTCCCTACCTTTGGCAATGGGATTGGCTTTAAGGTCCATTCCCACCCAAACTGTTCTGGAATTCCGTGGATTACGCATCCAAATCCTTCTCCCCGCTGTCCCAAGTTTCTTCCCCGTGGTTTGTGGGAGTCACAAATTGCAAAATCACAATTTGGGGCTTTTAGCAAAAGCGCTTTTTCAACTCCCCCCCCAAAAAAAAACCCCAACAAACACCAAAAAATCATCATTTCCTAACCCATAAAATCCTCCCGTTCCATGGCAGGGAAACTTTCCCCTATCCCAGGGTGCTCCAAGGCCCATCCAGTCTGGATATTCCAGGGATGGCCCAACCTGTGCCAGGAGAGGACCATGGCTATTCCCAGCTGTCACCTGAGAGCTGTCAGGGCTGATGATGGCGTGGAACATTTCAGGAGGGGATTTAGGGTTTTTTTTTTCCTCCCAATCCCGTTGATTTTTCCCTTTTCCCTGCATTCCCAGGCTCCTGTTCACCTACGGAGTGACTGGCAGCGGGAAGACCCACACCATGACGGGATCTCCAGGGGATGGGGGGCTCCTGCCCCGCTGCCTGGCCATGATCTTCAACAGCATCGGCCCCTTCCAGGCCAAGAGATTCGTGAGTGCCCCCAAAATCCTGGATTTCTGCTCCAAACCTGCCCCTGCACGGCTTGGAAAAGAGAAAAACCCACGCCAGGGGTCCTCCTTCCCAAAGGACTTGGATTTCTGGGAATGCCCTTAAGTGCTGATTCCCCTCGGCTCATCCTAGGAAAAAAAAAAAATCTGTTAAAAGGGTTTTAAATTTTAAAAGGATTTTAACATTTTAAAAGGATTTTAAAGCTGTGGGGAAGGAATCCAGGCAGGAATATTTCGGTGCTGATGGCCACTGGTGTTGCCTCCCTCGTTAGGGCTGGGTGATTAATAAGCAGATATTAATTGATTAGGCAGTTGTATCCCACTGAAATTCCAGTCTGTTCCTCTGCTGTTCTAACAGGTGACTTCAGCATGGATTCAGCATTCCATGGCCTTTTTTCCCTGGAGACACTGAAAAACTTTTTTCCCTGAAAAACAGTGGTTTTTTTCCATATTCCCATATTATTCCATATTATTCTCCATTCCATATATTGCTATTCCATATTCCCATACATATTCCATATTCCCATATATTTTCAAATTTTCATATGTTATTCCATGTATTATCCACATTCCCATATATTATTCCACATTTCCATATATTATTCCGTATTTCCATATATTATTCCATGTATTATTCCACATTTCCATGTATTATCCGTATTTCCATATATTATTCTGTATTTCCATATATTATTCCATGTATTATTCCACATTTCCATGTATTATTCTGCATTTCCATGTACTATTCCACATTCCCATATATTATTCCATATTTCCATATATTATTCCATGTATTATTCCACATTCCCATAGATTATTCCACATTTCCTATATTATTCCACATTTCCATATTATCCCACTTGCTGTCAGTATTCCCATAAAACCAAAAAAAATTGTCTCCCTCATTTCATGAGGATATGATTTATTTTTTTCCCGAGGTGTGCACTTGTGGTGCCTAAAACACCCTGGAACAATCCTGGAATTCTTTTATAAAACATTCTTTCTGCAAATCGTTTCTGTCAGATCTCGCCGGGTCGGCTCCAACGAGGGGCACGGTATTAATCAATTAACCCAGCCTAATCAGGCTAATTAATGACTCAAATAATGCTTTGCTGGCCAGCAGCTGGATGTTGGAATTGGCTGGATATCCCGGTTTTTCCTCAGGTTTTCAAGCTGGATGACAAGAACGGGGTGGAGGTGCAGAGCGAGGTGAGGCTCTGCTGGAACGCCAGAGGAGAGAGGCCCTGCCCACCCCAAAAACTCCAGCTGGGAAGTGAGTGACTCTGGGAATTTATCCCCTAGAAACGGGATTTAACTCCTCTTGGGCTCTTCCTTTGAAGGAAAAAAAAAAAAAAAAATATGGGAAAAAAAAAAGTTGGGAAATGTTTAATTAATTAGGTAATTGTAATGCCACTGAAATTCCCGGTTTATTCGCGGTGTTCTAACAGGAGGTTTCAGCTTGGAGGAAGCCATTCCATAGCTTTGTTTTTCTCCTAAATTTTGGGCCTTTTCCCCAGAATTTTGGGGCCTTTTCCCATGGAATTCCCTCAGTTAGATCATGGAATTCCAGCCATGGAATTCCCTCAGTTGAATCACGGATTCCCTTAGCTGGATCATGGAATTCCCTCAATTGAATCACGGAATTTCCACCATGGAATTTCCTCAATTGAATCATGGAATTTCCTCAGTTGGATCATGGAATTTCCACCATGGAATTTCCTCAGCTGAATCATGGAATTTCCTCAGCTGAATCGTGGAATTTCCTCAGTTGGGTGGTGGAATTTCCATCATGGAATTCCCTCAGCTGATCATGGAATTCCCTCAGTTGGATCGTGGAATTTCCATCATGGAATTCCCTCAGCTGGATCATGAATTTCCTCGGCTGAATCATGGAATTTCCACCGTGGAATTCCCTCAGTTGGACATGGAATTCCAACTGCAACCGTGGAATTCCCCCAGCTGGATCTGGAATTCCATCTCCTGGCCCTGCCCAAGATCCTCCCCAAGAACCCGAATTTTGCCCCTGCACTGATTTGCCGTGGGCCCATCCCAATTCCCCGGGAATCCCGTCCCAATTCCCCGGGAATCCCGTCCCATCCCCGGGAATCCCGTCCCAATTCCCCGGGAATCCCGTCCCAATCCCAGTTTTCCCGCAGGAGGCAGCTGGATCCCGAGTTTGCCGACATGATGGACGTGCAGGAGCAGTGCCGGGCCGAGGAGGTGGACGAGGACAACGTCTACGGCGTCTTCGTCTCCTACATCGAGATCTACAACAACTACATCTACGACCTGCTGGAGGAGGCCCCCTGCACTCCATCAAACCCAAGTGAGTCCGGAATTCCGGATTTTCCCAGCCTGGGGTTGGGAATCCGCTGGGAGAGAGGGAACAGAACGGGTCTCCGTGTCCCGGACCGACGTGCGCCGTCGGCTTTGAGCCCTGTCAGTCCCCAGGGAAGTTGGGAATTCCCGTATTCCCAACCCCGGGAGGGTTTTAGGAGGATCTCCACTGTGATTTTTTGTTGTTGTTGTTGTTTGGTTCTCACCTTGGCTCAGAATTCCTGGGAGCTGCCGTTAAAAACACACGGAAAGGAATCCAGCCGGGAATGTTTCATGGCCACTCCTTTCCTTGTTAGGCTGGGTGATTATAGATATTTAATTAATTAGGCAGTTGTATCCCACTGAAATTCCCAATTTATTCCAGCAGGTGATTTCAGCTTGGAACAAGCCATTCCAGAACTTTTTTCCCTCTGGAAACAGTGAAAAACCACTGGTGTGGTGCTCCATATTCCGTATTATTACACTCGGTATCAGTAATTCCCATAAAACCAGGAATTAGGGATATTTTTAGGGATATTTTTTCCCAAAGGTGTGGCACTTGTGATGTCTAAAATCAGTAGGGAAAAAAAAAAATATCTTGGAATCCATGGATTGAAATTCCAACTCCATTCAAGGAGCCCCTCAGTCCTGCGTTAATTAAGGAGTAGTTGATTAACAAAGACTAACGAGGGCAAAATGAACTGGGAGCTGTCTCCTCACTCCAGAAGGATTTGAATCTCTGGGAATGCTTTAAACCACTCAGTGGTTTGATGCTTATTCCCAAAACCCATCCTAAAAATAATAAAAAAAAAAAAAAAAAAAAAAAAAAAAAAAAAAAAAAAAAAAAAAAGGAATGAAATCTGGATTATTTCTCCCTCTGGAAGCTGTGGAAAGATTTGAGGCAGGAACCAAGGATTTAATGTTTTTCCCCGTTTTTTTGGTAGGTGGAACAGTTGCAACACTCCTGTGAGAAATGGAGACTTTGTGTATGTGTCCAGTGTCTCATTCCCATTATTCCAGCGCCGTTCCCTCGAGTAGAGGCAGAAAATTCCCCGCTTTTCCCTGCTTTCCTAGGAATTCTAGGATGCTCTCCTTGCTTCTGTGTGCTTGTAGAAAAGCAATAGCTGCCACCAAAGCAATTAATTAGCTGCAATTAATAGCTGCTAATTAGAGCAGTAGGCTGGAGTGTCACTAATCCTGGCTGTGTGTCCACGTCCTGTATTCCCTCTTCCAGCTTTTAGATGGATAAATCACTTTTTCCTCTCAGCATTTGGACCTTCTCCCTCTGAATTTTGACCATTTTTCCCTCGGAATTCTGATGATTTTCCCTTCAGCATTTTTGGCATTTTTCCCTCAGCATTTTTTGACCATTTCCCCTCAGAATTTTTTGTCTTTTCCCCTCTGAGTTTGACCTTTTCACTTCTGAGTTTTGACCTTTTCGCCTCTTAATTTTAACCCTTTTCCCTTTGAATTTTGGAGGATTTTCCTTCAGCATTTTTTGACCTTTTTCCCCTCAGAATTTTGACCCTTTTCCCTTGGAATTTTTGGTCTTTTCCCCTCAGAATTCTGACCATTTTTCAGCATTTTTGACCTTTTTCCCCTCAGCATTTTGACCATCTCCCCTCAGAATTTTGACTTTTCTGCTCAGATTTTTGACCCGTTCCCCCTGAATTTTGACCATTTTCCCCTCAGATTTTTTGCTGTTTCCCTCTGAATTTTTTAACCCTTTTCTCCCCCCTGACTTTTCTCCCTCCACCAAAACCTGCATGGCAGGAAGCTCCACTCCACCGGGATTGATTTCTTTTCCCTCTTTCCCTGCTATATCCCAAAGACCTCCCCAGTCCAAAATCCTTCGGGAAGACCAGAACCACAACATGTACGTGACGGGCTGCACCCAGGTGGAGGTCAAATCCACAGAGGAAGCTTTTGAAGTCTTTGGAGAGGTAATAAAATAAAATAAAATAAATCTTGGGATTCTGGGGCTGAATCCAGAATTCCACATCCCATCACCTCTAAACGTTATAACCGGCGAGGAAATCCCGCTGGCTCATCCCCAGTTTAGGGCGTTCCTCATTCCCAACCCTTCCCAACATCCCACAGCTGCGCCCTGCTGCTGGAGGATGGTGGGAATTGTGGGAAAGCAGCAGGAATTTTTTTGGGGGGTGATTTGGGGTGTGTGAGCAGGGCAGAAGAAGCGGCGCATCGCCAACACGCAGCTGAACCGGGAATCCAGCCGCTCCCACTCCGTGTTCATCATCAAACTGGCACAGGCTCCTCTGGATGCGGATGGGGACAACGTGCTCCAGGTCAGTTCTGGGGGTTATTCCAGGAGGATTTTATGGGATTTTCCTCGGGAGCAGCTCCCACGCCTCAGGTTTGGAGGCGACGGAATTGGTCATAAAATCCAGGCGTTAAAGCAGAGGGTGAAGCTGCTGATTCCTTGGGTTTGCAGCTTTTCCTTTGTGGGATTGAAAATTCCTTGGGTTTGCACCTTTTCTTCCTTTGTGGGATTTGAAAATTTTTGGGTTTTTACCTTTCTTCCTTTGTTGAGATTTGTAAATTCCTTGGGTTTGCACCTTTTCCTTTTTGGGATTTGTGAATTCCTTGGGTTTCGCCTTTTCCTTTGCTGGGATTTGAAAATTCCTTGTTTCCACCTTTTCTTCCTTTGTTGGGATTTATAAATTCCTTTGCTTTTCACCTCTTCCTTTGTAGGATTCTAAAATTCCTTGGGTTTTTGCCTTTTCCTTTGTTGGGATTTGAAAATTCCTTGTTTTCGCCTTTTCCTGTGTTGGGATTCGAAAACTTTGGGAATTTGAACGATCCAACAGCTTTCAATCCCGTGGCCCAAGCAGGATCGATCTGCCAAAATCCCCCCAAAAAAACAACTGGGCTGTGCCAACCCTCTGAGCTTGTATCCAAGACATTCTTTGGAAGTGGGATTTGGGATTTGGGCTATGGAGGGATCCAGGATTTCTTCTGTGTCCCAGGAGAAGGAGCAGATCACCCTGAGCCAGCTGTCCCTGGTGGATCTGGCGGGAAGTGAGAGAACCAACAGGACCAAAGCTGAAGGGAAACAGGCTGCGGGAAGCAGGTAGGAGCAGCCTGCTAATTAACCCTGCTAATTAAGCTCCTGCTAATCCTGTCTGCTGGGGAAGAATCCCAGGAATTCTCCTCTCAGGATCAGTTAGGATTCGATGGCCTCAATTTCCCGTTCGGAAGCCACGAGTTCGAAGCAGCGCTTCTGCCGCTTCAGTTAATTAGAGCAATTATTAACAAATACCGTTAATTAGGCGGTTTATTCTTCTGGATCGTTTGGGAACGTGATCCGGGAGCTGCTCATGGAGGTTTTTTTTTTTTTTTCCTAATGTTTGCTTTATTTAGGGAACATCAACCAGTCATTGATGACGCTGAGGACGTGCATCGAGATTCTGCGGGAAAACCAATTGTACGGAACGAACAAGGTGGGCAGCCCTCCCCTCCTTATCCTGGGATTTGATCACCTCCAATGGAAGGAAATCTCACTGGGATTTTCCCTGGCTTTTATCCCCAGATGGTTCCGTACCGAGATTCCAAACTGACTCATCTCTTCAAGAACTATTTCGACGGAGAAGGCAAAGTTCGGATGATCGTGTGTGTGAATCCCAAGGCTGAGGATTATGAAGAAAGCCTGGTAAATTCCCTTTTTCCACTCCCTCCTGCTCTTCTTTCCCCGCTTTTTCCTGGATTCCTGTACTCCAAGAGATACGAGGAGTTGTAATTGTTGTTCGAGCGCTTCAGTTATAAGTCCGTGGGATAAAACTCCTCTCCAAGTCTTATTTTTCCTTGGAAGTGGGAAGGGTTTTCCTTCCTCACAGAATTCCATGGAGCCACATTTAGCTGTTGAACCCTTCCTATTCCAAGAATTCCAAGGCTGTCTCTGCCCAACCTTTTGCTGTTTGTCATTTTGAGGGGGTTTTCTGGAAAGATCCCAAACCTCAGCCGACAGCTCCTTGCCACTCCATCGGGACAATTCCTCCTTTCAGTGACCCAAACCCCGTTCCCAATCCCGAATCCGAGTGCTCCTGGTGGATTTTTTTTTTATTTTCCCTGTTTCCTCGCAGCAAGTGATGCGTTTTGCAGAGATGACCCAGGAGGTGGAGGTGGCCAGGCCCATGGACAGGCCGCTGTGTGGGCTGACCCCGGGGCGGCGCCTGCGGAACCAGGCGTTCCGGGAGGAGCTCTCCCGAAAACTGGAGCTCAGGGGCGGCCCCGTGGGAGCAGGTGAGCGCTGGAATAGAGGGAATTCTGCTCTGGGAATGTTCACCTGGAAAAGGGGAACCTTCAGGGGAAATTTAGGGGCTTCTTGCAGGAGACTGAAAGGGCTCCAGGAGGAGCTGGAAGGGGGTTGCGATGAGGGATGGAGGGATGGGACACAGGGAATGGCTTCCCGCTGGGAAAGGGGAGGTTTGGGTGGGATTTTGGGAAGGGATTCCTGGCCAGGAGGGTGAGGAGGAGAATTCCCAGAGGAGCTGTGGCTGCCCCTGGATCCCTGGAATGTCCAAGGCCAGGTTGGAATGTGGGGCAGTGGGAGATGTCCCTGCCCATGGAACGGGATCACTTTACAGTCCTTTCCATCCCAAACCATTCCATGATTCCAGCAGAGTTTTCTGTTTGGAATTAGAGGCTGGGAATTAAATTTTAAACCAATTCCACTGAGCCTTAACTGTGCCAGAGGAACCTCAGTGCCCTGGGAGCTGCTGCTCTTCAGTGTCCCCGTGGAGGTTCCCAAAGAATTCCACAGGATTGGGATGAATCCACGGTCCCAATATTGCAGCTCCTGGCAGGAAACCGTGCCAAGGAAATGATGGGATGTTCCTGGATGCTCAGGGCCTGCTTCTAGCAAAACAAGGAATCAAAGATGTCACATTCAATCCATCACCTCCTTGGGAACGCTCCCATCAATCATTCCCTGTTTTCCAGGATTTTGCCCCGTTTTCCCACTGGGACTTCCCCACCCTGCTGACGGGGTTTTTCCACCCTTGCAGGACCAGAGGAGCAATCTGCTGCTGAGCAGTTTTTCCAGAGCCTCCCTCCTCTGCCTTCCTGTGAGCTCCTGGACATCGACGACGACCAAACGCTCCCGAAACTCATCGAGGCCCTGGAGCAGCGCCACAAGATGAGGCAGAATCTGGTAGAGGAACTTGCCAAAAACGGTAGGAATTTGCCCCAGATTGGAGCATCGGGGCAGAATTCAGATTTGGTGCCTTTATTATTCCTCAAAGGATCCCCCTTTCCCCAGTTTTCTTGGTTAGACTGATGGTTTCGACCTCTTTTTATTTTTTTTTCTGAGGAATTTTAGGCTTTAAATCAGTTGGGGAAAAAACGGAGCTTTGGGTGTTCTGGAGATAAGGGAGGAGGTTGAAGATAAATTAGAAAATATCTGAACTCTCTTCCAGTTCTTGCCTTCAAAACAATGCTGCAAGAATTTGACTCCAGTGTGGCATCCAAGGAAAATTACATCCAGGGAAAACTGGCTGAGAAGGAGAAAACCATAACGGGGCAGAGGACGGAGCTGGAACGGTTGGAAAAGAAGGTTAAAACCTTGGAGTACAAGGTCAGTTGGGTCATTTTGCAGCACAAAATCCCTTTTTTTATTTAATGGGTCATTTGGCAAATTCCTTCCCATCAGGAATAAATATCTGGGAGGAATTTTCACTCAAGTCCTTTTGGTTTTTAAAACACCGAAACCAGCGGTTTAGTATTGAAAAATCGAGATACGCCGGGGGAAGCACGAGCAGGAATTCCGGGATTTAGAGGATTTAAAGGGTTGTGTTGCTACCCAAATGCTCCATGTGTTCCCACAGATCGACATTTTGGAGAAGACAGCCACGATTTATGAGGAGGAGAAGAGGAACCTGCAGCAGGAGCTGGAGAGCAAGAGCCAGAAGCTGCAGAGGCAGGCGTCAGACAAGAAGAGGCTGGAGGCCAGGCTGCAGGGAATGGTGGCTGAGACCTCCCTCAAGTGGGAGAAGGAGTGTGTGAGTGCAGGAATCCGAGGGGGAAAAGTGGGATTTAATTGTCTGGGGTTTGGGGATTGGGGGAGGTCCTGAGGGAAGGGGGTTTGTTGGTCTGCTTGGTGTTGGTGGGGATTCCGGGTTGGAAATCCTCTTTGGAGGTTTGTGGGCAGCTCTGCTGGGGGAGGGAAAGGGAAAGGAAAAGGAAAATGGAAAGGAAAATGGAAAGGGAAAGGAAAATGGAAAGGGAAATGGAAAGGGAAAGGAAAATGGAAAGGGAAATGGAAAGGAAAAGGAAAATGGAAAGGGAAAGGAAAATGGAAAGGGAAAGGAAAATGGAAATGGAAAGGAAAATGGAAAGGAAAAGGAAAATAGAAAGGGAAAGGAAAGGAAAGGAAATGAGGGAAAGAAAGGAGTTGAGGGAAAGGGAAGGAAAGGAGGGGAAGGAAGAGAAAATGGAAGGGAAAGGACCAGCTGGATTTGGGAACAGGGAGATTTGGGCTCTGCTCCCAGGGAACTGGGACAGGAGAAGAGGGAACAGCCTCAGGCTGTGCCAGGACAGGCTCAGGATGGATACTGGGAAAGTTCCCTGATGGAAAAGGCTGTAAACACTGGAAGTGCCCAGTGAGTTTTGGAACCCCCATCCCTGGAGACATCCAAGGAACACTTGGATGTGGCACTCCAGGCTGGCTCAATCCCATCCTGGACTCACTGACCCTGGAGGCCTTCCCAGCCTCAGCAATTCCACCTTTCCCTCTGCTTTTCCCTGCAGGAGAGGCGGGTGGCAGCCAAGCAGCTGGAGATGCAGAACAAGCTGTGGGTGAAGGACGAGAAGCTGAAGCAGCTCAAGGCCATCGTCACCGAGCCCAGGGCTGAGAGGCCAGAGAGGCCTTCCCGGGAAAGGGAGCGGGAAAAGCCTCTCCCGAGATCCGTGTCTCCTTCCCCTGCGCCTGTGAGTCATTCCCAAACCTGCTGCAAGGAGGGAGGGCTGTTTTTAGGGGTGCAGTGCAGGGATTTGAATCGTCAGTAGCCCCCAAGCGCAGAGCTGGAGCAGCTTGCTTTGAATTCCTTGTCTGCTGTTTGTTCTTCATCCGTTCTCCCACCTCCTGATATCCACAGGAAGGAGAAATCCCTGGATCTGTCTGTCCCTGTGTCTCACTGATGTTTCCCTTCTCCCCAGAGCTGAGGTTTGAGCCCAGAGCTGGAGCAGCTTTGAATTCCTTGAGTTCCTTGTCTTGTCCCTGTTTGTTGTTTATCCATTTCTCCCACCTCCTGACATCCCTAGGAAGGGGAAATCCCTGGATCTGTCTGTCCCTGTGTCTCACTGATGTTTCCCTTCTCCCCAGAGCTGGAGCAGCTTTGAATTCCTTGAGTTCCTTGTCTTGTCCCTGTTTGTTGTTTATCCATTTCTCCCACCTCCTGACATCCCTAGGGACGGGAAATCCCTGGATCTGTCTGTCCCTGTGTCTCACTGATGTTTCCCTTCTCCCCAGAGCTGAGGTTTGAGCCCAGAGCTGGAGCAGCTTTGAATTCCTTGAGTTCCTTGTCTTGTCTCTGTTCGTTGTTTATCCATTTCTCCCACCTCCTGACATCCCTAGGAAGGGGAAATCCCTGGATCTGTCTGTCCCTGTGTCTCACTGCTCTCTCCCTTCTCCCCAGAGCTGTGGTGACCCCGCTGAGCTGGGGGACAGCCGGGTGGCCCCGCGGCTGCCACGGCGCTCCAACTCCTGCAGCAGCATCTCTGTGGCCTCCTGTGTGCTGGAGTGGGAGCAGAGGGGCCCTTCCTGCGAGCCAGCCAGCATTCCCAAAGCCAGGAATAAAGCGGGAGCGGAGCCGGGCTCGGCCTGGCCCAGCCCCTCCAGGAGGAGAGGGATGTGCTGGAGCCGAGCGCCGGACGTGCCCAGGGATAGAGAGGAGCTAGAGCAGGAAGAGGATCCGTGCTGCAGGGTTAGTCCTGGCTGCTGGGGCTGAGCCTGACGTAGACTAGAGCTGTCCCCAACGTGTCCTGCTGGGCCCAGGCTGAGCCTGGCTGCTCTCGGCCTTTGGAGCTTCCTTGGAAGCCGAGAATTCCCACTTTTAGGGAGCTCCGAGGTGGCCACACTCTGCTCTACCTGTGGGTGTCCTCGTGTTTTTCCCTGGTGTTTCCCTTTCCCTTTTCCCTGGTGTTTCCCTTTCCCTTTTCCCTGGTGTTTCCCTTTTCCCTGGTGTTTCCCTTTTCCCTGGTGTTTCCCTTTTGCCTGGTGTTTCCCTTTCCCTGCACTCATTCCCTGCGTTCATTCCCTGTTCTCTTTCTCAGTGCCCATTCCCAGTTCTCATTCCCAGTGCCCATTCCATGTCCTCATTCCCACTCTCCCATTATTCCCAGAGCACTCTGGTGGCTCTGCTGCAGGCATGGCATTCCCGCAGTGCTGGGGGGGAGCGCTGGGTGGATCACCGGCCCCATTCCCTGTTCCCATTCCCTGTTCTCAATCCCAGTACCCATTCCCTGTTCCCATTCCCTGTTCCCATTCCCTGTTCTCCTGTCATTCCCTGTTCCCATTCCCTGTTCCCATTCCCTGTTCTCCTGTCATTCCCAGTTCCCATTCCCTATTTCCCTGTCATTCCCAGAGCACTCCGGTGGCCCCTCTCCGGCCTCGGCGTTCCCGGAGCGCCGGCGGGGAGCGCTGGGTGGATCACCGGCCCCATTCCCAGTTCTCCTGTCATTCCCTGTTCCCATTCCCAGTTCTCCTGTCATTCCCTGTTCCCATTCCCTATTTCCCTGTTCCCATTCCCAGAGCACTCCGGTGGCCCCTCTCCGGCCTCGGCGTTCCCGCAGCGCCGGCGGGGAGCGCTGGGTGGATCACCGGCCCCGTTCCCTATCCTGTCATTCCCAGAGCACTCCGGTGGCCCCTCTCCGCCCTCGGCGTTCCCGGAGCGCCGGCGGGGAGCACTGGGTGGATCACCAGCCCCATTCCCTGTTCCCATTCCTAGTTCCCATTCCCAGTTTTCCTGTCATTCCCAGAGCACTCCGGTGGCCCCTCTCCGCCCTCGGCGTTCCCGCAGCGCCGGCGGGGAGCGCTGGGTGGATCACCGGCCCCATTCCCAGTTCCCAATCCCAGTACCCATTCCCTGTTCCCATTCCCAGTTCTCCTGTCATTCCCTGTTCCCATTCCCAGAGTGCTGGGTGGATCACCGGCCCCATTCCCTGTTTCCCTGTCATTCCCAGAGCACTCCGGTGGCCCCTCTCCGGCCTCGGCGTTCCCGCAGCGCCGGCGGGGAGCGCTGGGCGGATCACCGGCCCCATTCCCTATCCTGTCATTCCCAGAGCACTCCGGTGGCCCCTCTCCGCCCTCGGCGTTCCCGCAGCGCCGGCGGGGAGCGCTGGGTGGATCACCGGCCCCATTCCCTATCCTGTCATTCCCAGTTTTCCTGTCATTCCCTGTTCCCATTCCCAGAGCACTCCGGTGGCCCCTCTCCGGCCTCGGCGTTCCCGGAGCGCCGGCGGGGAGCGCTGGGTGGATCACCGGCCGCCGTCGCACGTGCCCACGGAGACGCTGCTGCAGCCGCGCGTGCCCCGCGCCATCACCGTGGGCGCGCCCAGCGAACGCGCCCTGGCCCGCTGCCACCGCTACCTGCTGACACACCAGGAGCTGGCCTCCGACGGAGAGATACAGACCAAGCTCATCAAGGTCGGCCCCGGCATCCCGGGAGGCTTCGGAAGTTTGGGAATGTGGCGTTGGAATGGCTGAAATGTAGTTAAAATTACCCAAAGAGTTCCTGGATGTGGCGCTCAGTGATCCGCCTGGGGGCAAGGTTGGGATCCAGGGCAGGGTTGGGATCCAGGGCAGGGTGGAGATCCAGACCAAGCTCATCCGGGAATACTGGGAAGCTTGGGAAGCTTGGGAATGTGGCATTGGAATGGCTGAAATTTAGTCAAAATTACCCAAAGAGTTCCTGGATGTGGCGCTCAGTGATCCGGGCTGGGGGCAGAGTTGGGATCCAGGGCAGGGTGGAGATCCAGGGCAGGGTTGGGATCCAGAGCAAGCTCATTCAGGTGACACCTGGAATCCTGGGAAGCGTGGGAAGCTTGGGAATGTGGCATTGGAATAGCCATTGTAGTTAAAACTAGTTAAATGTAGAAATGTAGTTAAATGTAGATGTAGTTAAAAGTAGTAAATGTTAGAAATGTAGTTAAAATTATCTGAGGAGTTCCTGGATGTGGCGCTCAGTGATCCGGGCTGGGGGCAGGGTTGGGATCCAGGGCAGGGTTGGGATCCAGACCAAGCTCATCCAGGAATACTGGGAAGCTTGGGAAGTTTGGGAACGTGGCGTTGGAATGGCCGAAATTTAGTCAAAATTATCTAAAGAGTTCCTGGATGTGGCACTCAGTGATCCGGGCAGGGGGCGAGGTTGGGATCCAGGACAGGGTTGGGATCCAGACCAAGCTCATCAAGGTGATGCCCAGAATCCTGGGAATGTTGGGAATGTGGTGTTGGAACGGCTGAAATTTAGTTAAAATTACCTGAGGAGTTCCTGGATGTAATTCCCAAGGAATGCCCAAGGAATTCCTAGATGTGGTGCTCAGTGCTCCAGGCTTGGGGGTGAGGTTGGGATCCAGGGCAAGGTTGAGATCCAGGCTGAGCTCATCAAGGTGACCCCTGAATCCTGAGAATCTTGGGAATGTGGGGTTGGAATCGCCAAAATGTAGTTGAAACTACCCAAGGAATTCCTGGATGTAATTCCCAAGGAATTCCTAGATGTGGTGCTCAGTGCACCAGGCTGGGGTCAAGGTTGAGTTCCAGGGCAAGGTTGAGATCCGGACCGACCTCATCAAGGAGACCCTGGGAATGTTGGGAATGTTGTGTTGGAATCACTGAAATGTAGTTTGGAGTTTTCACGGTTGGATTCCGTGATTTGTGGGATCTCGTGATCCGTGAATCCCAGGATTTGTGGATCCCACTGTCCATGAATCCCATGATCTGTGGAATCCCATAATTCGTGGAATGTCATGGTTTATGGAATCCCATGGTTTGTGAATCCTATGATTTATGGGATTCCATTACTTGTTGGATTTCATGACTTTAGGGATCCCATGATCCATGGATCTCGTGGTTTATTCACTTTCCAGTGGAAAAAGGCAACAATCCACTGGCAGTGAAGTGGGAGGAGCTTATCTGGGCTGGAATTCTGGGATGAATCCCGGTGTTGTTCCTGTCCCAATCCCACTTTTCCTTGTCCTTTTCCCATTCCAGGGGGACGTTTTCAAGACCAGGGGCGGGGGCCAGGCCGTGCAGTTCACGGACATCGAGACCCTCAAGCAGGAATCTCCCACCGGGTGAGTCCAGCCTCCGGAATCCTGGAATTCCCAACATTCCAGTCCTGGAACCTGTCATTTGAGCTGCCAGAATCCTGGAATTCCCAAAATTCCAGTCCTGGAACCTTTAATTTGAGATTTTGAAATTCTGGAATTCCCAACGTTCCAGCCCTGGGATCTTTCAGTTGAGCTTCTGGAATTCCCAAAATTCCAATTGTGAAACGCTTCGTTTGAGCTTGCGGAATCCTGGAATTCCCAAAATTCCAATCATGGAATCTTTCATTTGAGCTTCCAGAATTCCTAAAATTCCAGTTATGGAACCTTTGAGATCCTGGAATTCCCAAGGTTCTGATTGTGAAACCTTTCATTTGAGCTTCCAGAATTCTGGAATTCCCAAGGTTCCAACGATGGAACCTTTCATTTGAACTTCTGGAATTCCCAGTGTTCCAATTGATGGAACCTCTACTTTGAGCTCCTGGAATCCTGGAATTCCTGATGCTTGCGTGGAACCTCTTCCTGGCCGGATTGATCCACTGGGAAAACCCAACTTGGAACCCCATAAACTCGGAGAAATTTCTCGGATCCAGAAACCGCTGGATCCGAGATTTATTTAAGGAAGAGCCAAGCTGTTTCCCAGTGCTGGAAGGTGGCAGATTCCATGAAGTTGGTGCCGTAATTCCCAAATTCCCGTTGCAGGCGGAAGCGCCGCTCGTCTCCTCCCGACCCCGATCCCGATCCCGCCGCCGACTCGGAATGGACGGACGTGGAGACCAGGGTGAGCCGGGAATGTCGTCCTGGAGCCGGGAATTCTGGCGTGGGGGCGGCTGGGGAGGGAATTTCAGCTCATCCCAACCCTTCCATGGGCACTTCCCGCTATCCCAGCCCGGCCTTGGGCATTCCAGGGGTTATCTGGATGGGGATTTGGGAATTCTGGGAATTCTGGGAATGGTGGGATCCTGACTGTGGTGTGTTCCCAGTGTTCCGTGGCCGTGGAGATGAGGGCGGGATCGGCGCTGGGCCCGGGATTCCAGCACCACGCCCAGCCCAAGTGAGTGCCCCTGGAATTCTTTCCCCACCACTCCCAAACTTCGGGAATGTTTTTTCCCCTCTCACAGGTTTGCTGCTCTTCCCGCTTTGGGATTGCGTTCCCAGCTGGAATATCAGGAATGGCAGTGGGAATGCCCTGGGTCCCCTCTCTTGCTCATGTTATCCGTTGGGAAATTCCAATTTCTTGGGATTGGGAAATTTTAATTTCTTGGGGCTCCAGTTCCCTGTGGGAAGAGGGAATTGTGATGGAATTTCTGCTAAAATTCCAACTAATTACGGATAATAATTCTGGAATCACTAAGGAAGTGTGGAGAATTCCCTCTTCCCAAATTATTAATGAGGCATCCTTGGGAATTCCAGCTCCGTGCCAGCCCAAGGAATTCTTTCCCGACAACTTCCAAAATTCAGGAATGTTTTTCCCCCAACTTTGCTGCCCTTCTGACTTTGGGTTTGCATTCCTGACTGGAATAGGGTCGGGAATAGCAGCAGGAATTCCCTGGATTCGCTCTCCTGCCCCTTGAGCCTCTTCCTCACACTGTCCATTGGGAAATTCCAATTCCCCGTGGGAAGAAGGAATCGAGGAATTGGAATCCAAGGAAAACACCGGATTTTTTGGCGTTTCCTTGGATTAAAAGTTGGATTTTTTTAGGAGGTGTGTGGGATTTGGGGTTTGCAAAAACCTGGGAATGGGGGAGGGTTGGCCGCTCCCAAAATTCCTCAGGATGAATCCTGACAGTTCTCTGTGGTTCTTTCCCGTTGCAGGCGCAGGAAACCCTGAATTTTTCCTGCTGGAATCCTGGATTTTCCCAGCCTGAGGAATTCTCTGCTGCCACTGCTCCTCAGGAACTGCTTTGTGCTCATTCCCAAAAGTTTTTAGGGAAGCTGGGAAACGATTCCATGGGTGATCCCAAAGAAGTTCTGGATGGATCTAACCTTTCCCACGGATTTAGGGAAATCCTAAAGGGTCCCTCTGGAATTCCAGAGCTGCATCCTCACAGGCAGAACCTCCAGACTTTTCCCTGGGAGATTTTTTCCAGCTTTTTTTTTTTTTTTTTCCCCAGTTTTTTTAAATCCCAAATCCATCTTTTTCCGGTCATTCCCTCTTTTTTTGGGAGACCCAACCGCTGCTATTCCGAGTTGCAGTCCAGCACTTTAAGGGTGTTTTTGGCCATTCCCGATTTTTACCCAAAACCAGGAAAAACCTTGGGAATTCTTTGGGCTTTTCTTCTGGCCACGATGAGTTGGGAATATTTAAGGTGTCACTGAGCTGTCAGGACATTCCAGAGTCACCTCCTCACCTCCCAAAAAAAATTCCTGGGAGCGGTGGGAATTCTCCGGGGTGTGAGGGGACCATGGAATGTTTTCCACGTGGGAATTGGGGGGAAAAACGGGGATTTCCTCACGGGGTCGGGTGGGAATTGTCTTTCTGTGTGTCCCTGCAAAAGTGTTCAATAAATCCTTTTATTCCAAAGCCCTCTTCCTGCTTTCCAGGGAATTCCGAGGGGGAGCAGCTTCCTTTGGCTTTGCAGAAATCTGGGATCAGAGGAGGTTTTTTAGGGATGTGAAATCCTGGGATCTGCTTGGATCCTCAGCTGGGGTGGGAAAATTTTATCCTCAGCTCTGCAAAAGGAATTTGGGGACATTTTGGGACATTTTTCAGGGATTGCCTCGATCCAAGGGGTTCCAGCCCATGGAAAAGCTTTTCTTCCCGAGGTTTGGAATCCTCAAAATCCCAGAATGGTTTGGATTGGGATTGGAAGGGATTTTAAAGCTCTTCCCAAAGGCAGAGACATTTCCCACAATCCCAGATTGTTCCAAGCTCTGGCCTTGGATGTTCCAGGGGCAGCCACAGCAAATCTGGGAATTCCATTTTAGCCAGGAATTCCTGCCCAATCTCCCAATCCATCCCTTATCCCAAATCCCTCTCCTGGAGCCCCTTTAGCCCCTGGAATGAGCTCTGAGGATTCCCTGGATCCTTCCCTTCTCCAGGTGACCATTCCCAGCTCTCCCAGCCCGCCTCCAGAGCAGGGCAGCTCCAGGACTTCCTCTGGAATTTCTCCAGGTCCTTCCCCTGCTGGGATTCCAGAGCTCAGGAGGGGCAAAGGGAGAGTTTTTCCAGCCCCTCCAGAATTCCATGAGCTCCAGCGGCAGCTCCCGGCTGGATCCATGGGAAGCAGATCTCCGGGAGCGCCACTAGATGGGGCGGGAAAACCGCGGGAACGGCGCCGCTTCCCGAGCCTGGGGACTGGGAAGGATTCCTGGGAAAATCCCAGTTCCCATCGCTGCTCCTGCCTCTTGCTGCTCCCCGGTGGGAGGGTTGGGATAGGGATTGGGATTGAGGTTGGGATAGGGATTGGGGTTGGGATAAGGATAACTATTGGGAATGGCGCCGCTTCCCAGGCCTTTCCCTGCCCTGGGATAGGGAATGATTCCTTGGAAAATCCCAGTTCCCATTGCTGCTCCTGGCTCTTGCTGCTCCCCCGTTGAAGGATTGGGATAGGGATTGGGATTGAGGCTGGGATTGGGATTGGGATTGGGATAACCACTGGGAATGGCACCACTTCCTGAGCTTTTCCCGGCAGGAATCAGACTCTCCCCTAGGACAGGGAATTCCTTGGGATATCCCAGCTCCCAAACCTCCTCCTGCCTCCTGTGGGAGGATTGGAATAGGGATAACCACTGGAAATGATGGAAAACTCCAGGAAAAGGCTCCTGTTTGTGGGATTTCAGCGATGATAAATGAGGAGCCATCTCTTGGGTTTGGATTCCGTTATCCCAACGACAGGATTAATCCCACTGGGAATATTCCTGTGGGAAACTGGAATAGCCGAGGACCTGATGCTCATGGAGAAGGTTTGGATGCAGAAAAGGGTGGAAAAGCAGCGGGAATTCTGAATTGGCTCCCTGGGATTTGGTTCCTTGGATTTGATAATGTAATTTTCGTAATTTTTAATTTTTTTTTCTATTTTTTATTCTAATCTTTATTTTATCAAAATTTTATTTTATCTTTATTCTTATTTATTTACTTAAAATATTATTTTTCTTATTTTATCCTTTTTTTATTCTTTTATAATGTTTAATTTTATTTTTGTGTTTCAATTTTTCTTCTTATTTTAATTATTTTTAACTTTTATTTCTCTTTTTTATTTAATTTCCCTCCAAACCCCCGGCAAACGAGGGAAGTCAGAGCAGAAATGTTGGATTCACAGCTCCAAGATCTCCTCCAGCTTTTCCCAGGCACATCCTGATCCCAATCCCTTAAATTCCAGGGAAAAATCCTTTTTTTTTTCCAGACTGGATTCATCAGGACAAAGTGAGCTGCCAAATTTTATCCCAAAAAATCCATCCCTGGAGCGCTGGGATTGCAAGGAGCGCTTTTTCCATGAGGTGTCAGTGTGGCACCGCCATTCCCAGCCCCGGAATTGCCCTGGAATTTTTCCTGGCAAACCGTGGAAAAATCCTCCTTGGATCAGCACCGAATCCCGGCTCGCGGCGTTTTCCCGTTTTCCCGTTTTCCATGGATGGAGGGAGGGTTGGATCCCATCCCACGGGAAGGGGTCGCGTGTGGCTCTCCTCACCTCCGTGTCCCAAATTTCCATCCCACCGACTCCTCTGGGCTCTGCTCACATCCCAGAATTCCAGCTGGGAACGCTCTTTCTCTCATCCTGGGAAAAACAATCAGGAAAAAGGAGCTGGGAAGGGATTTGGGACAGGACACAGGGAATGGGAAAGGAGATTTTGATGGGATATTGGGAAGGGATTTTCCCCTGGGAAGGGCCGGGATGGAATTCCCAGCGATGGGAATGCTGCCTCAGGATCCCTGGAATGTTCCAGGCCGCGTTGGACATCGGGGATCGGAGCAGCCTGGGATAGTGGGATGATCCCTGCCCATGGAATACCCACAGCATTCCATGACATTCCTATCCATGGATTTGTCCACAATGTCCTGAAAATGCCTTTAAATATCCCAGAGCCACTGGGAATGATTTTCACATTCCAGCCAAAGCCGACTTTGGATAAAATTCCACTTTTTTACTAAAATCCCATCCCAAGCCTTCATTCCCAATAGAATGAATGGACTCCATGAATCCATGGGATATTTATTGGATTCCTCCTCCCTGCCCTGGGATTGTTTTCCTGACCTTTCCCATTGATCCAGCCTCGTTTTTTCCGTGCTGGGCTTTCCCCACCTCCCACAGACAGAGCAGCTGATCAGGAAAAGCGGGAAAACTCCCCCTGATCCCGGTTTAATCCTGGAATTTCGGCACCAGGGTCGCGGGGGGAGCTCCGATTCCGAGCAATAACCAACGCCTGGATTTAATCATTCCTGGGAAATTCCTCGATTGGAGCCTCATCCCGAGGAACCAGGCGGTTCCTTTGGATGTGGATGGGGATTAAACGGCGCTGGAGCCCTGCCCGCCCCACACAGCTCGTAAATTCCTCGGGATGTGCCGCAGCTCTGGAAGTTTTCCCCCCTCCTCTGCTCCCTCTCCTCATCCCATTCGGATCCAAAGCCTTACCTGGGATGCGCCTGGAATCTTTTCACCTGGAATTTGGGAGGGAAAACAAAAACAAAAAACCAAACCCCTCTGGTCATTCCTGGATGGGAACAAAGTGACTCCCAGACCTCCATTTTCCAACCGTGTCCAAGAGGAGGAAAAAAAAAAAATCTCCCGGCTTTTCAAGTGGAGCCAGGCTCCGTGTAAATATTTATGGAATATTTTATTACAATCCCAATTTACTCCCTGATTGGAAACATTTCCTAAGAACCCTCTGGAAAATCCAATTAAAGGGCAATTTAAGGGGGTTTTGCTTTTGGAGGGGTTGTTTTTTCTGGAATCGTCGTTTTGCCAGGAATGTTGACCCGTAGGTTGGGGTGGAGAGGCTGGAATGTCAGTGGGATGTCCAGGGAAGAGCCTGGATTTAAAAATAGAGGGAAAATAGCTGCTTCCTTGGGAAATCCTGGTTTTCTTTGGGAAATCCCGGTTTTCTTTGGGAAATCCCGGTTTTCCTTGGGAATGGGGCGGCTCAGCCCTTCCAGCTGCAATCCCTCCTGCTTTTTGTCCCTCTTTTTCCTGGTTCGGGGCACATCCCAGGAATCCCATGGGCTCCAGTGGGATCGGGGAGTGGAAGTTTGAGACTTTGGGATCTTTATCCTGATGGGAATCCCAAAGGATAACCATTCCAAAATATTCTTTGGGGTTTGGAGTTTGCCCAGCCGGGGCATGGAGCTGCTGCTCCAAGAACTGTGGGATTTATCCTTGGAATTTTCCAAGTTCCTGGCTGAATTCCCAAATTTATTCATCAGGCCAAAACTTTTTCCCTGATATTTCCCACGGCAGCAGCTCCTACCAAACCTTCCTCTGGTTTTTCCCCCTTTTTCCCCTCTGAATCCCGTATCCCGGATTTTCCATTTCTGAGGAAGCCAGGAATGTTTAGGAAGTTTTATTTTTATTTTACTGGACAGAAAAAAATCCCTCCTCAGGAATTCCTTGGAGACCCAAGGCTTCAAGCAGGAGGCGCAGGCTCCTTTTAAATTTAAAAGCCGGGAATGCTGGAATTCTAACGAGCCCGGGAAGCTGGGAAAGGCAATTATCTGCCTGGAAAACATTGGATTCATTAGGATGAACATAAAGGCAAACTTTGGGAAGATAATTGGATCTTTTAAATCTCCGTGTTCTTGATCCCGGCTCGTCTCATAAATATGGATTTTTATATAATCCCTAAAAAAAGCCCAGGCTCCCGTTAAGAAGGAGCACAAAAAACGCGATAAACGCTGGGATTTTTGACATGGAATCAAAGGAGAAAGGAACAAAAGGGAAGAGATTTGAGTCCAGAGGCTCCTCCTGGCACATCCCAGCCCAGTGCTGGAGGGGATGGATCCGGCGGCTCCCTGGAGCTGGATGAGCTTTGGGAATCATCTGGGTGCTGAGGTCAGGGGTTTCAGTCTCCCATCCCAACCCCATCCCATGGATCCCATCGATCCCATCCCATGGATCCCATCGATCCCATCCCGTGGATCCCATCCCATTGATCCCATCCCATCCCATGGATCCCATCCCATCCCATTGATCCCATCCCATTGATGATTCCGCTGGAATCCCTGGAATTCCCCTGGCATTTCCACGGATGTGCCCCACAGGAATGAGGAGCAGGGGGCGGACAAATCTCCGGTCATGGAAACTCCTCCCGCCATTCCCAGCTTTTCTGCCGCTGGAGCTGAATCAGGCTTAATAATTAATCCAGGCTTATTTAAAGCCTCTCAGCGCAGCGATGATCCATCAGACACCTTCTCCCCCCGTATCCAGGGCTGTTTTTAGTGGATACTTCTGGAGCAGAAGCCGGTTATTCCCCGTTTAATTAAACCCTCCATCAGTCTCCGGATCCCGGGTCAATCCTTGGGAAAATCCGGCGCCTTTCCCTCCCTCCCAATGATTAATCCATCGATCAAGAGCGGCTGTTTCATCTCTCTCCCCACAAACAGCCGCCCTTCGCCAGATGGGCAGAGAATTCCCAACACGACTCGGGATCTGTCGGAGTTTCTGGAAGCCTGGCTCGGAGAAGAGCCTGGAATGTCCCAGGGATGCCCGTGCAATCACACGGCCAATTTGCGGGAGTAATTAGCTCCATTCCGTGCCTGCTCCCGGTAATTGGCGCCCCAGATGGCGTCGGGATGCAGGGATGGGGCCGCCTGTGCACCCAGAGCTGCGGGAATTGCGCGTGTACATCCCAAATATTCCCGAATATCCCGCGTCTCCCCGGGGCAGGAACGGCCGTGGGCAAGGTGAGTGTTTGAGGGAGTTCCTTAGGACATGGAACGGAAGGGACCCGCGAGGATCATCCAAGGACAGCCCCGGGAATTTTGGGAAGTGCGCTGGAGAGAGGGAGGAGCCCGGAGGGTATCCGTGAGTATCCGGAATCTGGCCGTGTGACCCGGGTGGGGAATGCCACGGGCAGCTGGGAGCAGGAGGGAGCAGGAGGGTGCTGCCAGCTGGGATTCCCACAGGAGAAATCCACCTGCAAATCCAGCCTTTCCCACGGCTGTCCTGCAGTGAATCCGTGTGTCATTCCAGAGGTAGGTGAATCCGTGTGCCATCCTAACGGTGCATCCATGTTCTACCCCATCCATCCATCCCTGTGCCATCCCATGATTTTATCCCTGTGCCATCCAATAATTTTATCCCTGTGTCATCCCATGATTTTATCCCTGTACCATCTCATCCATCCCTCCATCCATCCCTCCATCCATCCATCCATCCATCCATCCATCCATCCATCCATCCATCCATCCATCCCATGATTTTATCCCTGTGGCATCGCATTACTTTATCCCTGTGCCATCCCATGATTTTATCCGTGTGCCATCCCATCCATCCACCCATCCATCCCATGATTTTACCCCCAGGGCTCAGCATTCCCAACCCTCCATCTCCCTCTCTCCCGCAATCCCTTTCCCGGGAGGAGCCCGCGGGGGCCGCTCCGTCCATCCCGAGCCTCCCGTGATCCCGTTTTATTGCGGAGCCGCGGACGCAGGAGTGGGGCGGAAGATAAATTCCAAGGAGCGCTCGGTGCCGGGAGCTCAGCGCTAACATTTACTCTGCTCCGGGGTCGATATCCCGCTGATCCCACTCAATCTGCTCCCTGTGCAAACCCCGCGCCGCCTCCCCCCGGATCAATCCCTCCTCCAAAGGTTACGTGAAGGTGGCCGGATTCTTCTAAGCTGTTTGCAGAGCCTCCGTTTGCTCTGCTAACACAGCCTGGAACCGCTTCCAAGGATTCTGTTTGCCTTGGATTAGGGCTGTTTGCCCAAACACCTTCCCCGATCCAATCGAGGCCGAGCTTTCCAAACATTTGGGCACATCTGTCAATCAATAGCGGCAATCGGGGTTCCTGATCCAAACAGCAAACTCGGCCAAATCCAATATTTATCCAAACTTTTACTGACTCTGGGGCTGGTTTTAAACAATCCCAAGCCGCGGAGCAGCGGTTGGTGCCGAAAGGTCCTGGATAATGTGTAACTCCGGGCAAACAGAGCCCGATCCCGGCGGCCGAGCGGGGAAACCAAACACTGGAATTATTGTCCCGCCTTTATTGCGGATAATTTGCTTAAACGTCCGGCGATTATCCGCTAATAAGGCCGGGGTTAATTAGGCGGGGCCTAAGAGGGTTTTGGCTGAGCCTGGCTCAAGGGCAGGGTGCAATTCCCGAACTTTGGCCCTCGGGATTGGGAGCGTGTTGGGGCAGGTGACTCAGGGCTCTTATCGAGGTGGAAAACACCTGAGTCCAGGCAAAAACAAACAAACAAAAAAAAAATCGGGAAAAAAAAAAAAATCCTGGGAGGAGTCCAGGCAAATCTGGATTGGGGCTGGGAACAAAGAGGAACAGGAGAGGCCAAATGTTTTTCGGGAGGCGCTGCCAGGCGGGAATGGCCGGCCGGGAATGGGGCCAAGGAGCTGCCGTAAAAACCGGGAGATGTTTTTCATCTGCGGCCCGACGGAACGGGACGTGCCAGGAGTGACACCCAAACACGGGCAGGGCCCGGATCCAGCCCACCAGGAGGGAAAAGGGATGGAAACGTCTTCCCAAAGTCATGGGATCACAGGATAAATGGGGTTGGAAGCGCAGGAACAATTCCCACTATCCCGGGTTGGTCCAGTTTGGACTTGGGCGCTTCCAGGGATCCAGGGGCAGCCACAGCTCCTCTGGGAATTCCAGCCCAGCCCCTCCCTGCCCTCCCAGCCAGGAATTATCCCACCCAAACCTTCCCTTTTCCCATTCCAGACCATTTCCCATTTTCCTGTCACTGTCCATGGCAAAATTCTCTCTCTCTCTTTTTTTTGGAATTCCCTTTTAGGCACCGGGAGATTACAAAAGGAAGGAGAGCGTTCATCTTTAATTCCTGGTGCCCGGAAGGAGAAAAGCGGGACAGAGAACGATCCACACAATTTTCCCTTTGGATACCCAAACCTCTCCTGGTGACAATTCTTATTCCAGAAGATTTTTCCAGGTGAGACGCTCCGGCTCCGCCGTTTTCCCGGGAAAAGGAGCCTGGCTGGGCTCTGATCAGGAGCAAAGAGCACCTAAAAGATGCAGGGAGGGATGTTTTCCCTAAATAACGGCATTTGGAATTCAGGGAGAAGCTGATGGATGAGGAGCATTCCTGTCCCCAAGGCTTTGCTGCTGGCAGAGGGGATAAACGTTGGATAAGGGCACTTAGGGAACAATCTGGGAGGGAAAACAGCGGGAGAATAAAGGGAGGCTCCTGCAGGCAGCAGCCTGTGGTGGAATCTGGTTATTTATGGAATGGCAAACGGGAAAATCCCAGCTTCCTTCCAAGGCTGGAGAGGGATTGGGACAAGGGCTGGAGGGACAGGACACAGGGAATGGTTTCCCACTGCCAGGGTACAGGGATGGGTGGGATTTTGGGAAGGAATTCCTGGCTGTGAGGATGGGGAGAGGCTGGGCTGGAATTCCCAGAGGAGCTGTGGCTGCCCCTGGATCCCTGGAATGTCCAAGGCCGGGTTGGACAGGGCTTGGAGCAGCCTGGGACAGTGGGAGGTGTTCCAGCCCGGATTTTCCCATTGGCATTCTGGCATTATCCTGCAGTGGGGATGGATGGGATGTGATGGGATGGGATCAGTGGGATGGGATCCATGGGATGGGATCAGTGGGATTGGATGAGATGAGATGGTTTGGGATGGATGGGATCAGTGAGATGGGATCCATGGGATGGTTTGGGATGGGGTGGGATGGGATCAGTGGGATGAGATAGTTTGGGATGGGATGGATGGCATCAGTGGGATGGGATCCATGGGATGGTTTGGGATGGGATGGATGGGATCAGTGGGATGGGATCCATGGGATGGTTTGGGATGGGGTGGGATGGGGTGGGATGGGATGGATGGGATCAGTGGGATGGGATCCATGGGATGGTTTGGGATGGGGTGGGATGGGGTGTGATGGGATGGATGGGATCAGTGGGATGGGATCCATGGGATGGTTTGGGATGGGATGGATGGCATCAGTGAGATGGGATCCATGGGATGGTTTGGGATGGATGGGATCAGTGGGATGGGATCCATGGGATGGTTTGGGATGGATGGGATCAGTGAGATGGGATCCATGGGATGGTTTGGGATGGGAGCTGCAGACTCCACTCTCCCCGCCTTGTCCCGCTGCTCCCGGGATCCCGCCGGGAACGCTCCGTGGGAGCCGCGCTGGGAGCAGAGTCAATATTGGCTGAGCAAACACGGGAAGGAGCCGCTGTGTGCGGAGCCGCGGGGCTCGGAGCCTCGGCTGCCGCTGGGAATTCCGAACAATCCCAGGAATCCGGGGGTTTTCCGAGGCACGGGGTGGTTTTTATGGGAGGGAAATTCCGGATTGTTCCTCTCGGGGTTGGAATGAGATGTGGCTGAGCTGTGGGGTTCCCGACCTTGAATCCACAAAAAAAAAGTGGGAATCCACCAGAGCAAGTGCTGAAGCAGGAAGAGGCATGGAGTTATCCATGGAAAAGCAGCTTCTGGAGGAGCCGCAGTGTCCCAGCAGTCCCGGAGCATCGTTCTCCCAGCGATGGATCCCTGGAATGCCCAGGTGGGATGGGACAGCTGGAGGTGTCCCTGCCCATGGAACGGGAGGGGATTCAAGCTCCCTTCCCACCCAAACCATTCCGGGATTCTCCGTGTCCAGGGAATTTCTTTTGCCACGCGTGGGAGCGCTTGTTCCTGTTGGATTCCATTCCTGGCACTGTTCCCCCCCGGATAACGGGAATGCTGCGAGCAGCCACCAAACCGGGCCAGAAATCCCAAATTAAACCCCACTTTTAACCATAAATTCCCCCAAATATTCCAAGATGGATCTTTCCTTCTTTTGTCCAGAGGGTTTCCCTTCAGGTTCAAAAGCAGGAAGAGGAAAATGGAAATCCAGGAAAAGAAAAAAATAAACAGGAAAAAAAAAAAAAACCAGGAAAAGAAAAAAGAGGAATACAAAGAGGTCTTGAGGAAGAGGAATTTTCCTGTTGGTTTTCCCATTTTTTTTCAGGGATGAAAGGGGAGGAAAAGGCTTCAAATGAGGGGGGAAATAGGGATCAAATGACAGGAAAAAAGGGATCAAATGACAGGAAATGCTGGAATTTCCTGGGAAGGTGCCTGGGAAGTGCCGTGGGAGCAGCAGGATTGCGATCCCCATCCCTGCCTGCTCCACTCCAGGAGCATCCCATTTTCCTGGGACGCTGATTCCCAGATTCCCAAGGCTGGATTTTTAACCCCGCGGTGGCCGGAGCTGGCCGAGCCCTGCCCTTTTCCAGCCATATTCCCAAAATTCTCCCTTTCCACCCATCCCATTGTGCAACATTCCCTCGGAGCCCGTCGGCTCCTGGGTGTTTCATTCCCTTTGGATGGAGGAAATGGAAAAACTGACGGACAATTCCATGCATCCAAGGCCGGCCTTCGGAGCGGGCGTTTATGGAAACCTCCCGTGCCAACCTCTCCTCATTTTTCCTGCTGCTCTGGCACCGGGGAGGACAAATATTTATGTTCCAGGCTTTTCCAATTGTTTCCATGTTGAGCCGCTTTCCAAGGAACTCTTCATGTGGTTCCAAGGGTTGGCCTGTTAATTTTTCACTTCCAATTGGATCCAGCTCTCCTCCAAGGTTTTCGAGTCGGGAAGGACTCGCTTTGAATGCGGGGCCGGATTGGCACCGCTCAGGGGGTGGGAATGTCACATTCCTGGTTTATTTAAAGGATAATTAAGCCTGGAATGTTTTATATTCCCGAGCCCGGGATGTGCTCCAGGTCAGGTTGGAGCAACCTGGATTAACGGAAGGTGTCCCTCAAAGGGTGGAGTGGGATGAGCTTTGGACTGGGATGAGCTTTAAGGCCTTTTCCCATAAGAATTCCACGATTAAAATACTTTGGAGAAATTAATTCAGCGGGAAAATCCAGCCGAGTCTCCCTCCCGCACCCCCAAATCCTGGGAAATGCTCCATGGGATGCTCAGGCTCATCCATCCCGTCCCATCCCATTCCAGGATTTGCCTTTCCCGCCTCTCCAGGCAGAAGGGAAGCAGCTCCCTGAATAAAAGGGAATAAAAGATCAGAAACCCGGGAAAAATCCTCAATGATTCACCAGCCTCGAGCTGTTCCGTTACCTCGAACATTCCGGCAGCTCCCTACACCTTCCCTCGGCCCTGATCCCATCCCGAAAATCCCGGGAATGTTGGCGGGATCCACCCACCCTCGTTGTGTTAATCAGGGATGTGGGAACGCCGGGAAAATGCAGCGGATTTGACGTGGAACCATTGATAGGAAGAGAAAATCATTCCAGGGTTTTTCCCGCTGCCTGGAATTCGGGGATTGTCGGGCATCCATCGCGTCCAGGAGAACGGGAGCTCCCATCCAGGATTCCATCCCGCCCCGCCTCTCCAGGGGATTTTCCTTGGTGAGTTTGGGATTGGGGCAGCACCAGGGCTCGGCTCCTTTTCCTGTTCCCATTCCCGGTTTCGGGAGCTGGGGATGGATCCCAACGTCGTCTTCCCGAGCTCATTCCAACCCCAGCTTTGGGATGGGGGAGCTTTGGGCTCGGGTGGTTATCCTTGGATTTTAATTGGATTATGGCGAATTTGGAGCAGGGTTTGTTGAGATTTTCCTGTGCTCCAGGTTTTCCCAGCGGCTCCCGAGGTCAACACAGGCCTGATCCAACATTTCCAATCCATCCCAAGGCCCCTTTCCCAAAGATCTGCACCCAGGAGCAGCCAAAGGGAGCTGGGAATGCTCCATCCAGGTGGCACAGAGGAATTTGGGAAGCCGGGATGGAGGCGGGACCACGCTGGTGGATGTCACCACGGAGGTGCCACCACGGGTGACATTTCTGACGAGAAATGGGATTGTTCATCCTGGAGAAAGGAAGCATCCAGCGGGATGTGCTGTGGGAATCACCCCGGGCCAGGCACAGACCCTCCAGTGGCTCCTGGAAAACCAAAGGATTCCCGGGAATGGCGCAGGGATGCTGGATGAGCCCGTGGGATGTCCCTGCAGATCCTTGTGAAGCTCAGGCTCCTGAAATCCCGGTGCCAGCTGCTGCCAAGGTGGGAAGGGGCTGGCAGGAGCCCGGAATTCCTGTGGGATTGGAGATTGGGAAAGCTCCTGGCTCCCGTGGGTGGCTCCTCCCGGGATCCTGGGATGTGGCTCCAGCCCTGTCCTGTGTCCCATGGATTGGCCACTCAAATCCCAAAGGAAAAGCTGCTCCTCCTCTCACTGCTCCAACCCGGCCTTGGACATTCCAGGGATCCAGGGGCAGCCACAGCAAATCTGGGAATTCCATCCCAGCCCCTCCCAGGGAGGAATTCCTTCCCAGTCTCCCATCCAGCGCTGCCCTGGGGCAGCGGGAAATCATTCCCTGTGTCCTGTCCCTCCCTCCCACATCCCAAACCCCTCTCCTGGAAAACTCTGGAAGTGCCTCTGATCTCCCCGGAGCTTCTCTCAGCAGGAATTCACCTTCCAACGGTCAACCACAAACCCCGAAAAAATCCATAATAATAATAATAAAAAAAAAAAAAATCCATAAAAAAAAATAAAATCAGGAAGCAACCAACCGCCCAAACCCCTCCGGCACTCCGGGAACATCAATTCCCCGGGATTGGCAGGGAATGAAAGCATTCCCTGCTCCCTGCCAGCGAGGAGCCGAGTGAAACCCCAGCCTCGCTCCTGCCATGCATGGCTGATGAGCCAAGAGCCCCGAGCAGCCGCAGCTTTCCCTCGTTCCCACTTCGGAGCCGCATTCCCGCTTTTTTTTTTTTTTTTTTTTTTTTTCTTTCCGTGTTCCCTGGCACATCCATGAATATATATTGACCTTATTAGAGCAGCCGGCTGCCAGCAGCCAGCCCGGGCCTCGTTTGCACAAATTAAAGCTGTCAGCGGGTAATTTATGGAGCGGCGGGAACGCGGAGCGGCGCTGAGGACGGGAATGGGGATGGATTGGGGAGCAGGAGGGAAAGGGGATGGATTGAGGGATAAACATCCTGTTCGGAGCAGGGATGGCCTGGGTTGGGATACAGTAGGGAACGGGGGTGGATTTCTGGAGAAAGCCTGCTCGGGATGGGTTGAGGATTTTTTAAATGTTTCTTGCTCAGGATGGTTTTTTTCCTTTCCTTTCCTTTCCTTTTCCTTTCCTTTCCTTTTCCTTTCCTTTCCTTTCCTTTCCTTTCCTTTCCTTTCCTTTCCTTTCCTTTCCTTTCCTTTCCTTTCCTTTCCTTTCCTTTCCTTTCCTTTCCTTTCCTTTCCTTTCCTTTCCTTTCCTTTCTTTTTCCTTTTCCTTTTCCTTTTCCTTTTCCTTTTCCTTTTCCTTTTCCTTTTCCTTTTCCTTTCCTTTCCTTTTCCTTTCCTTTCCTTTCCTTTCCTTTCCTTTCCTTTCCTTTCCTTTCCTTTCCTTTCCTTTTCCTTTCCTTTCCTTTCCTTTCCTTTCCTTTCCTTTCCTTTCCTATCCCCCTTTTCCTTCCTTTCCTTTTGCTCCTTTCTTTTTCCCCTTTTCCCTTTCCTCTCTTTCCCTTCCCCGGATTTTTCCCCTTGGGACATCTCCAGAGGATGTCACATCCACGATTTCCCTGGAAAAGCCGTGCCAGGGCCTCGCCACCTGCGCTGGAAGGAATTTGTTCCTCCCTGCGCTGTGAAAAGAGACACAAGATCCAAACCTCCGTCCCCCAAATCCATCCAATCGTCTGGAACAGAGGCTCCAGCCTTGGATTTGTGTCCCGGGATTTCCAGCCGGGGCTAAATTTATTCCAGTGACCCCCGGGAGCAGCGACAGGCACCAGGGGAGGGAAGAGTTTTCCTTTCCCAGCGCCAGGAAAATCGGCTGGAAAAAGCTTTCCCGCCGGGATTATCACCCTGGGGCCGTCATTCCCAAAGTGTGGGATCCACGGATCGACCTCTGCGCTGGGGAAAAACGGGAAAGAAGCCATTTTTTTTTTAGGGATGGCAACACGCGTCGATCCGCCAATCCAGCCTGGAACACTCCGGGAATTCCCGTTACAAACACCCAACCCCGTCTGGCTGTCCCCAAAAGGTGGAATTCCAAGTTTTCCAGCGGCCCGGGGGTTATTTATGGCAGGAATAAGAGCCGGCGTTTTCCTCCTGCAGGAAACTCGGGGAGGAATGAGCTCAGTGTGGAGCAATGGGATTTTGTGGATTTCTGAGGGAATTTGGAGCGGGATTTGCGCCTCTCCTCCGTTCCCTGGCAGCTGGGGAAGGAACCTCGGGAAGCAAAGAGCTCCAAAATTCCCAAATTCTCTGCGAGCCCCGGATCCAGGACGTGGAGCCAACGGTCAAAACTCCTCTTTTTCCACGAAGACCAGGATAACGGGAGTAGGAACAGCAGGAATGGGATGGGAACTCCCCCACGTGCATTTTCCTTGGAAAAGGATTGGGTATTTATGGGATCAGCCCTTCAGTGGTAGAAATTCCTGCTTTTCCCAGAAATAGCGACACAGGAGTAGGTTTGGATCCAGTCCCTGCCATGGATTTCCAGGTGAGAGCTTCTGGGAATTCAGCCCTTTAGGAAAAACCTGGATGAAGCATGGAAATAAATGGAGCTGTGAATCATTCCCATTGGAATTGGTGCAGGGCTTGGAGGGATTTTCCCCTCTGGATTTTCCCTCAGAATTTTTCCCTCAGGATTTTTTTTCTTCATGTTTTTTCCTCAGGATTTTTCCTCTGGATTTCTTCACTGGGAATTCTTTCTCAGGATTTCTTCCCCAGGATTTTTCCTCAGGAATTCTTCCTCGGGATTTTTTCCTCGGGGTTTTTCCTCTGGATTTTTCCTCGGGGTTTTTCCTCGGGATTTTTTCCTCAGGGTTTTTCTCTGGATTTTTCCTCGGGGTTTTTCCTCAGGGTTTTTCCTCGGGGTTTTTCCTCGGGATTTTTTCCTCAGGGTTTTTCCTCTGGATTTTCCCTCGGGGTTTCTGTCAGGCTCTTGGCAGCAGCGGGATTTGCTGGACGAGGCTGACTCCCCTCGCTCCCAGCCCCAGCTCTCCCTCCCTTTTCCCATCTGAGGAGGAATTCCAGGAGCTCTCATCTCCGGGATTTTCAGCCCAGAAGGATATTTCGCTCCCGTCTTTCCAGCTGCTGCCCTTTCGAGTGCCCGCCTCGGTTGTGATTCCCTGGATAAAGCCCTTGGAGCGCAGCTCCTTCAGAAAATCCGGCAGAGCCATCTGTGATTTTCCGCTCTTGGATGGATAATTGGATTGGAGTGCAGGGTGGGCTCAGGGCTGGAATTTTTTGCCGTGCCTGGAAACACCGAGGAAACACCCACAGGCAGCTCCAGGAGGATTCCAGGCAGGAATGGAGCCATTCCCGACTGGGAAGGGAGCTCTTCGTCCCTCTGGAATTCTCAGGGCCACTCTTGTATTGTCATTTTTGGGAAGGAACCTGATTTTTCCCTCCTCTGCTTGATCCCATATCTTAAAATATCCCTTCAGGTGCTGCAGAATATCCTGGATTTCCTCTGGACTTGCGGGGATCCTTTAGGACATCCCAGAATCCCAAGGATTCGTTAAACACGGGATAAACGGCGGCATTTCTGACCAGAAATGGGATTGTTCATCCTGGAGAAGGGAAGGATCCAGGGAGCAGCTTCCAAGGAGCTCCAGGAGAGGAGCTTGGGATGAGGAGTGGAGAGTCAGGACACAGGGAATGTCTTCAGACTGGAGAAGGGGAGATCTGGGTGGGATATTGCGGAAGGAACTCCTCCCTGTGAGGGTGGGGAAGGGCCGGGATGGAATTCCCAGAGAATCCCTGGAATGTCCCAGGCGTGGACAGAACTGGTGCCCCTCACATTGCTCCTGGAGCACCTGGCAGCTCCAGAGGTCGAGTTTTCCACGGCTGCACCCTCCCTGAGAAACATTCCCTTAAAATTATCCCGGGGTTAGCCCAAAAATCCTGGAAAACCCCCCACGTTTCCAGATTTTCCTGCCCCTCTGGGGCTGCCGTGAGGCCGGGCTGAGCTCCTCGGGGCGCTGGCAGCGCTGCTCCACATCCCACTTCCCCAGGATTTCCAAATCCTCCCGTGCCAGCTGCTTCCCTGCATCCAGCCCCTTTCCCCCTGCAGTAGCCTAGGAAAATATTGAACCCACGCCCAGAGCAACACCAGGATGTGAAGGGGGAAAACTTTAAGATGTTTTGTAACTTCTTTTTTCCTTTTTTCCCTTTTTTTTTTTTTTTTTTTTTTTTTTGCTTTCCCAGGACCTGCCAACTCTTAATTTTTCCAGTTTGGAATAAGAGCCTCGGAACCATCTGTTTGCTGTCAACCGATGTTTGTTTGGAAAGGGGTTTTATGGAATTTTTCCAGCTCGCACTCCTGTTCTTCCACCCAGTTTACTGAACTCCATAAATGTCAGCTCTGGCAGGGTTTGGTTTTTTTTATTTTTTTGGGGGGGTAGGGGCAGTTTTGATTTAGGATTTTAATCAAAATGGACCCGTCAGTGCCTTTAATCAATGGGGATGGAGATCAAAACCAAAGGAATGGGAGTGAGGAATGAAGTATTTAATGGATCCCTTTGAAAGCGCCTGATTCTCGACCTAATGGAGACCAGGGATCATTAGGACAAACTTCCTCCCCAAAAAATAACCTCCAAAAACTGCTGGCCGTGCTCTTTAAAGATAAAAAGGTGGAAGGCAATTTAAGGCTTAAAAGCAATTCCAGTCTTTTATCCCATTAAATATTAAAAATAAAGGAGCGCCGGCGGCTCCGGGGCTGCCGGAGCTCCTGGGGACAGGGATTGGTGGGAAAAGATCCTCGTGCTCGTCCTGGTTTTTGGGATGGAGGGGTGAACACCTGGATTGGGCCGTGGTCTCTGTGGGATGGGGGCACCGGCATTCCCTGCCCGGCGGGATGCAGGGATTTAGTGTGGGAATAAATCAGCCAAAGGTGGGAAGTGCAGCCGTGGTTCCCCTGGCACCATCCATCCATCCCTCTGTCTATTCCTCCATCCATCCCTCCATCCCTCCATCCATCCCTCCATCCATCCATCCATCCATCCATCCCTCCATCCAGCCATCCATCCATCCATCCATCCATCCCTCCATCCATCCATCCATCCCTCCATCCCTCCCTCCATCCATCCATCCCTCCATCCCTCCATCCATCCATCCCTCCATCCATCCATCCATCCATCCATCCATCCATCCATCCATCCATCCATCCATCCCTCCCTCCATCCCTCCATCCCTCCCTCCATCCCTCCATCCATCCATCCATCCATCCATCCATCCATCCATCCATCCATCCATCCATCCATCCATCCCTCCATCCATCCCTCCCTCCATCCCTCCATCCCTCCCTCCATCCCTCCATCCATCCATCCCTCCATCCCTCCATCCATCCATCCATCCATCCATCCATCCATCCATCCCTCCATCCATCCCTCCATCCCTCCATCCATCCATCCATCCATCCATCCATCCATCCATCCATCCATCCATCCATCCCTCCATCCATCCCTCCATCCATCCATCCCTCCATCCCTCCATCCATCCCTCCATCCATCCCTCCATCCATCCCTCCATCCATCCATCCATCCATCCCTCCATCCATCCATCCATCCATCCATCCATCCATCCATCCATCCATCCATCCATCCATCCATCCCTCCATCCATCCCTCCATCCCTCCATCCATCCATCCATCCATCCATCCATCCATCCATCCATCCATCCATCCCTCCATCCATCCCTCCATCCATCCATCCCTCCATCCCTCCATCCATCCCTCCATCCATCCCTCCATCCATCCCTCCATCCATCCCTCCATCCATCCCTCCATCCATCCCTCCATCCATCCATCCATCCCTCCATCCATCCATCCATCCATCCATCCATCCATCCATCCCTCCATCCATCCCTCCCTCCATCCATCCCTCCATCCCTCCCTCCATCCATCCCTCCATCCCTCCATCCATCCCTCCCTCCATCCATCCCTCCATCCATCCATCCATCCCTGCGTTTGGAGCTCTCGGGCGCCCCCTGGTGGCTCCTTCCTGCTGCCCGCCGATGATCCCGGAAACAAAAAATCGTGGAATGGTTTTGGCTGGGAAGGGACCTTAAATCCCATCCCACCCCAGCCATGGCAGGGACACCTCCCACTGTCCCAGGCTGCTCCAAGCCCCAATGTCCAACCTGGCCTGGAACATTCCAGGGATCCAGGGGCAGCCACAGCAAATCTGGGAATTCCATCCCAGCCAGGAATTCCTTCCCAATCTCCCATCCAGCCCTGCCCTCTGGCAGTGGGAAGCCATTCCCTGTGCCCTGTCCCTTGTCCCCAGTCCCTCTGCAGCTCTCCTGGAGCCCCTTTAGGCCCTGGAAGAGCTCTAAGGATTCCCTGGATCCTCCTCCTCTCCAGGTGAACATTCCCAGCTCTCCCAGCCCGGCTCCAGAGGGGCTCCAGCCCTGGAGCAGCTCCGTGGTCTCCTCTGGACTCTCTCCAGCAGCTCCAGGTCCTGCTGATGTTGGGATCCAGAGCTGGAAGTCTCACCCGAGGGACGAGGTGGGGACAATCCCCCCATTCCTGCTCCCCACACCGTGGGACGATCCCGGGAGATCCCTCAGGGGTCACTTCTGGAGTGACAGGGACAGAGGGTTTGGGATGAGCTGGAGGCCACCTTGTCCCCTCAGATGCCACCAAACCACTGGAGGTGCTGGGCACAGCCGCTCCGGGCTCCCTCCTGCTCCACCTCCCGCTGTATCCCGGAGAACCGGCAGGGAAGCGGCTCCCCAGGATCCCTCCTCTGCGTTCCTGCGGATAAAACCAGGATAGTGGGACACCTGTGGCTTCAAGGAGCAGTTCCCCGGCCTCCTCCTGGCACGGCTGCCTTTTTAATCAGCTTTTTTTTTTTTTTTAATTTAATTTTCAACCTCTTTCTTCTCCTGTTTCTTCTCCCGGCGTTTTTATCTGCGCTTTGGATGCACAAATCCCGATTATTTCCTTCCCGGAGTCAGCAGGATGATCAAGGGGTTTGCAGCCTCCTGAATTATTCAGGATATCGGAGTTCCTCGCTAAATATTTTTGCTTCCAGCCTGTCAGGGAGAAGATCACAGGAATGTTTTGTTCATTCCAAGATCTCTCTCCGAGCGCTCCGGTGACGGGCGAAGCGCTCCCATCGCTTCCAAAGGCGCTCGTTAAGGGAGGGGCTCGTGGTTAATTAGAGCAGGAGTGATGTCACTGTCACCCCCCCAAGGTGGCTTTGAGGATGAGGGGATGGTTGGGAATCTTCTCCAGGGATTGGAGAGGGAATGGGGTCGTGCTGGGGTTGTTGGGGTGGTGGGAAGTCACCCCACGTGTCCTGGCTGGAGGTGGCAGTGCCACCACCGCTCAGGGTCAGGGGACAGCAGTGTCCTGGGCTGGGGACTCTCAGCTCAGCCGTGCCTCAGTCCTGGGAGGGATGGAATCCCAAAATCCTGGAATAGGTGGGGTTGGAAGTGGCCTCTGCCCAGGCAGCGTCACCCGGAGCAGGTGACACAGGGACACATCCAGGTGGGTTTGGAATGGCTCCAGAGAGGGGGACAATGGCACGGCTTTGGTGGGACAATGAGACACCCTGGGTGGGGCATTGGAATGTCCTTGATGGGATATTGGAATGTTCCTGGTGGGACATTGGCATATCCTTGGTGGGACATTGGAATGTCCTTGGTGGGACAATGGAATGTTCCTGGTGGGACATTGGCATATCCTTGGTGGGATATTGGAATGTCCCTCGTGAGACAATGGAATGTCCCTGGTGGGACAATAGAATATCCTTGGTTGGAAAATGGGATACTCTTGGTGGGACACTGGAATGTCCTTGGTGGGACATTTGAATGTCCCTGGTGGAATATTGGAATGTCCTTGGAGGGACAATGGAATGTCCTTGGTGGGGCAATGGAATATCATTGGTGGGACATTGGAATACTCTTGGTGGGACATTGGAATGTCCCTGGTGGGACGTTGGAATACCCTTGGTGGGACAATGACATGTTCCTGGTGGGACACTGGAATGTCCCTGGTGGGACAATGACACATCCCCGGAGCCGCTGCCACACCCCACCAGTGCCCGGCACTTCCCCACCGACAGTTTTTTGGGATTCATGGCATTTTTTTCCCAAACCATCCCACCCCATCCCATCCCAAGACCTCCGAGGCGCCACCTGCTCCCCGTTCCTCCAGAGGAGGCGGCTCCGCTTCCCGACATTCCATCTCCGCGTGCGGCATTCCAGAGCCCCACATCGCCGCCATTACCCAACCTCTCCTTGTGATTACATCATAAAAAATTCCCGGGGCCTCGGAAGCAGCCCGGGAATATTTGCATATTGTATATCCTTCGTTTTTCGCGGCACAGCCTGGCCGCCAGATGGGAAAAACCGACGGAGCCTCCAACGTTTATCCGCGACTCCGCCGTTCTCCCGCGCCGGGAACGAGGCGGTTTTCCAACCCCGGGATACTTTCACAGGGGAAAGGAGAGGGAAAAAAACCACATGGAACCGATTAAAGGCCGTTTTCCCGAAGTTTAATGGAAAAGGTTCCTTTGTTTTTCCTTGGAAAAACGGGGTTGTGGCTCCAGAAATCCCTTTTTTCCGTGGATTTCGCCCCATATCCAGGGATTGGGTGCTCTAAATCCCATGGCCCACACCAGGATTTATCCTAAAGAACCAGAGAGGGGTTTTTTAGGGGGGAAACACTTTTCCTTGGGAACACAGGACAGAAATTCCCATTTTTTATTTCTTTCCAAGCCCAGGTTTCAGCGTTTGGGGTACAATGGTGGCATTTTTGGGATATAATGATGTTTTTTGGGATTTAATAGTGATTTTTAAATGTATGGATGTGGGGCATGAGGATATAACGATGCTTTTGAGGGTATAATGGCGTTTTTTGGGATATAATGATTTTTGGGGAGATATAATGATATTTTTTAGGATATGATGATTTTGGGGGGATATAACGACGCTTTTTGGGATGTAATGGTGGTTTTTGGGATATAATGATTTTTTGGGAGATATGATATTTTTTAGGATATAATGATATTTGGGGGATATAATGATGCTTTTTGGGATGTAATGGTGGTTTTTGGGGTATAATGATTTTTTAGGGGATATAATGATATTTTTTAGGATATAATGATTTTTGGGGGATATAATGATATTTTTTAGGATATAATGATTTTTGGGGGATATAATGATATTTTTTAGGATATGATAATTTTGGGGGATATAACGATGCTTTTGGGGATGTGATGGTGGTTTTTGGGGTGTAATGATGCTTTTTAGGGTGTGACGATGGGATTTAGAGTTTAGTGATGTTTTTCAGGGTGCAGTGATTTTTTGGGGGGCACAAAGATGAGTTTTAAGGTGTGATGAATATTTTTAGAATGAAATTATTTGTTTTAGGGTATAACGATGTTCTTTGGGCTGCAATGGTACTTTTTAGGGGTGCAATGCCAATATTTTGGAGTGTAACAATGATTTTTCTTTGAGTCTAATGATTTTTTTGAGTGTAATGATGCATTTTAGGACTTTTAGAGCATCAAGTTCCTTTTGGGGTGCAGTGATTTTTTTGGGGTGTCATTTTGGGGGAGCATTGAGAGGCATGAGGGATGTTTTTTAGGATATAATGATATTTTTTGGGATCTAAAATTGCTGCCCCACATCCCAAAGACACTCTGGGATCTCTTCCACGTCAGAGAGCTTGTAAAGGATTAATCACCCACCCTAATTATTTCGGAACATCCCAAATTATCCGGGCGGAACAGCAGGAAAACGACACGGCCTCGTCTTCCCAGCGGAGCCTCATTCCAGGAATCCGTCATCTGCTCATTCCTTAAAGCTCTGACAGCAAAACCTGGGACCCAAATGTCCCTGAACGATGATTCCCGACGACGCGCAATGGGAATTTTCCGGCGTTATTCCGGAAATGTCACGACAAGGGCCCTTCCCCTGGGATTAATTGGCTCCTAAGTGGTTGCACGTGTTGGGTTGGGAGTGTTGGGATCCCAGCCTCGGGAATGCTGCTGGAGGCGGGAATTCTGCCCTCAGGGAAGGGATTGATCCAGCTCCAAAGGGTGGAGCGAAGTTTTCCAGGATTGGGATTGGAGCATCCAACAAATAGGCTTTAAAAAAAACCAAAACCAAAACAAACCAAACCAAAAACCCAAAACAAACCAAAAACCCAAAACAAAACACCTACCCTCAAAAACAAAACAAAACAACAAAAAACCCAAACAAAAAAATAATCAAACAAAAAAACAATTTTAAAGGAAAAAAATGGTATTTCGGGGTTTTTTCCCCCTAAAATTCCAAGCTGCTCTTTTAAAGCAAATTCCAGGTTTTATTTTGGGGTTTTTTAAACTTTTTTTAGGATTTTTTGGGATTGTGGAGCCATCCAGGATCTGTAAATCCAGGAGCACCAGGATTTCTGCTGGAAGCTGAGGAGTTGGGAAGGTTCACGGAGCCAAAACCAGCAACAGGTAGAAATTCCGGGAGGATGAGGAATCCATGACAATCTATGGAATCCTGGAGGGCCAACAACAAAAGGGGGAAAAAAGGAATGTGAATCCCTTTGGGAGCATCCCGAAGCTGCTGGAAACGCGGCAGCGGATCCACTTTGAGGCCACATCCCTGGAAATATTCCGGATTGGACAGGGCTTGGAGCTGACATGGAATAGTGGGAGGTGTCCCTCCATGGCCGGGGTGGGATGGGATGAGATCCCAAACCATTCCAGGATTTTCTGCAATCCCACCCCACAGGAAAACGGGATGTTTCTGTGCCTTGTGCTGTCCGTGGGTTGTCCCTGTGCCTAGGGAATTCCTGATTGGGTTTTTGGGAAGAGGCAGATTCCAGGCTGGAGATTCCATGACTCATCCATGGCCCTTCCCTCAGGGATGGGAATGCTCATGGGGACATTCCTGGTGTCCTCGAGGGGACAGGATCCTCCTGGAGCTGTCCCAATGCCATCCGTGCCTGCCTCATTCCCTGAGGAGCAGCCACCCAGATTTTCCATCCAATCCCAGCAGCATTCCCAGGGTTGGGAACAGCGACACTTTGCACCCAGTTCATTTCTGTCCCGTGGTTTGTTTTTTTTTTTTTTTTCCTGGCTGAGGGAGAGGATAACTCTTCCCTGCAGAATTCCGGATTTTAAATTGCACAGGAAAATATTGGGAGTTTTTGGTTGGATGGGCCGAGGCTCAATCCGACCTTGAGTCTCCTGACTTTGGAACTCCGCAGGGACACGGAGACTTGCCTTTCCCTCTTTTATTTTTTTCTCCCTCCCCTTTTTAAACAGGAGATAAATCCCTGGAGCGCTGGAGCAGGAATCGCAGCCGTGGCTCCCGTGATCCGTGAGGAGTTTTCACAGCTTCTCTTTCAGCTGGAAAATTGCTCCAGCCGCCTGTGACCGGCTTGGGAAGAGCAGCCTCATCCCGTCCTTCCCAGGATGAGCAGGGACATCTTCCCGGCACAATTCCTTCAGGCTGGAGGGGACACATCCAGCTGGGAGCGGTGAGGATTGATTTGGGATCATTTGAGATCATCTGGGATCATCTGGGATCATTTGGGATCATTTGGGGTGTGCAGGTTTGGCTCAGCAGAGCTCTGGGAGTATCAGCAGGAGCGTCACAGATTTGCTTGAATTTTTCTTAATTTAATTTTGGGATGTGGGAATTCCCAGCCAGACTTTTGGAGGCAGAGGAGCAAATCCATCACTTTCGGAATCTTTTGGAGGCAGAGGAGAACTCTGTCCCCTTCAGGTGAGGCCCCACCAGCTCTGATCCAACAGCAGGACCTGGAGCTGCTGGGGCAATTCCAGAGGAGGCCCCAGAGCTGCTCCCAGGGCTGGAATTCCTCTGGAGCCAGGCTGGGAGAGCTGGGAATGTTCACCTGGAGAGGAGGAGGATCCAGAGAATCCTCAGAGCCCCTTCCAGGGCCTGAAGGGGCTCCAGGAGAACTGGAAAGAGACTGGGGACAAGGGACAGGACACAGGGAATGGCTTCCCGCCGATGGAAGGCAGGATGGATGGGAAATTGGGAAGGAATTGTTCCCTGAGGGAGGCTGGGCTGCAATTCCTGGATTTGCTGGATCCCTGGAAGCGTCCAAGGGATTGGAGCACACTGGGATAGCGGGAGGTGTCCCTACCAAGACAGAGGTGGGACAGGATGGGATTTAATATCCCTTCCCACCCCAAAACCACTCCAGGATCCTGGAATTCCCCGATCCCTGTAGCTGAATCCGTGTCAGGCGGGGCTGGGACAGCCGGGATTGAGTTGTCTCGGGATCTTTTGGGAGCAGCTCCAGCCCCGAGCCCGGGGAGTGCCGTCAGCGAAAATAAATCTGCCTAATCCCGAGGAACGAGCGGGAACAGCGGCAGCCCCGCGGAGATTTAGGGCCGAGTTTTACGTTACAGCACTTGGAAGGGCCGGGATTTACTTGGAAACCGAATCCCGTTAATTAGCATTCCGCTAATGGCAGCTCCGGATAAATATAGCGGCCCCTAATCCCAGCGCGAGGCGCGGGCTGGAACCTTCGGATCGTCCTCGTCAAAGCCATTATCGCCTTCCCCGTGGGAATCCTGGATCCCAGGAGAGGCTGGGAAATCGGGATTGTCCCAATCCATCTTCCCCACCGGCCTCCAGCCACCGGCTTCCCAGAAATGTGTCCGCTCTGTCCCGAAATTCCAGCTGCCCAAAGGTTCCCAGTGGGAAAACGGGATCCTGGGAGGCTCAGAGCCGCCGGATCCAGCGGGATGTGCCCCCCGATTTGGGCGCGTGAAGGAGGTGGATTTATCCTGAGCGGGTCCTCCAAGGTCTGGTGAACTCCAGGAATATCCAAGGGTGGGAAAAGGCTGCTGGGGTTTGGGATTTTGGAGAGTTTAATGGTTATTTGGTGTTAATTAATCCCTAATTGAGGGGTGGTTATTGGCCTGATTAATCCCTCCCCACGGCGGACAGCAGGAGAAGAGAACACATTCCCGTAAAACCTGCGGGAATTCCAGCGGGGGAGGAGGACAGGGTTGGGAGCATTCCCGAGGATCCATGCGCGTGCGTTCTTCATGGAATTGCTGATGGGCTCTTGGGAGGAATTGTTCCCTGGGAGGGCAGGGAGGGGCTGGGATGGAATTCCCAGAGAAGCTGTGGCTATCCCTGGGAGTTCCCAAGGGATTGGAATTCCCTGGGATGGTGAGAGGTGTCCCTGCCCATGGCAGCCGTGGGGTGGGATTTAAGGTTCCTTCCCACCCCAAACCATTCCAGGGTTCCATGAAATGCCCATCCCTCTCCCGGAGAGATGAGTGGGATCCCAGGACACCATTCCTGGTGTTTGGGGCCTGGGATGGAGCCACCAGGAAATCTCACATCTCCTGGGTCTGGGTCCCCTCCGGGATTTTCTTTGGATGGCCGTGACAGGGATTAAAGAGCCGAATTTTGGGATTGTCCAAGCCCTGCCTGGTGCAGGTTCTCCCTCCGTGCTGCGGTTTGAGGCTGAGCATCCCAGCCTGGGATCCTTCCCTTGGGATCACCTCTGTGGCATCCAAACACAGATCCCACCCCAGGAGAGATCATGGAGAGCCCAGGGATGCTCCTGAAATCCAGCTGGATCCATTGGATTGTCCCTGTTCCTGGAGCCATTCCGGGGTGTTGGGTCATTCCCACCCCTCCAAGACCAGCCCCAGGAGCGGGAGCATCACTGGGCTGGGATAAAAAACCTGGAAAAATGCCGTGTTTTCCTGTGGGAGGTGGGGATCCAGGCAGATCCATGGGATCCTGGCCTGAGCGCCCCTTCCCTGCGGGATAAACCTCAGGGAATCCCCTCTCTGGGCTCCAAAAATACGGAATAATCTCCAGGAGGAGGGAAAAACCCTGGGAACACGTGGAGCAGGGAGAGCGAGTTTGGACAGGGAATTTTGGTGGGGTTTTTTTGTAGCTGGGAGGTTTCATTCCTCATAAAACTGCACTTGGCTCATGGGTTGGGAATAACACTTATCTCACGGCTGGAGCCAGACGTGTGGTCAGCCACATTCCAGGGGCACGGATTCCCTGGAGTTATTCCCACCTCTGGTTTTGGGGGAGGGTTTTAGGCAGCCCTCAAACCCCAAAGCAGATGCAGGTGGCAGCCAAAGGGTTTTGGAGTGTTCTCAATCCATGAAATCATAAAATAAAGAGGGAAAGAGCCTCGGAAGCTGCAGGAAAAGTTGGGATCAGGATTGGGAAATGCAGCTGATGGAGGGAAAAAAAAATTCCTTTTTGTTTTTTTCTTTTTTTTTTTTCCTCATTCCAAAAGGAGGTGTGGAGGTGGAAAATCTCCCGATCCTGGGATTTTTTTCCCAGGATCCGGGGTGATTTTTTCCTGGGAGCTGGGCAGCCGGAGCCAGCTTTGGCTGGAATCCCCCTCCCGAGGAAAGGGAAGCAGAGAGGAAAAAAAAAACAAACCTCTCCAAGGAGGAAATGCTTTAATGAGCTGCGAAGCCCCGATCACCCACGGAGAGCCGAGATTAATTAGGAGCTGCTGAAAGCCGAGCTCAATTAGGAGTTTAAGCCGCTGCCGAGGCGTGCGCGGGCTCCGAGGGCCGGGAAGCGCCGGGATTGCCGCTGGATTCCCTCCCCTGGATCCGGAGAATGAGGCTGTGCCCACCAAATCCCGGCCCAGCCCCTCCGGGTGTCCCGGAAACTCCAGGAATTCCGTGTCCCTTTGGAATGGGAATGAGGCTGGGAAAAGGGGGAATGCTCTGGAGAGAAGCCCGCGTTGGATTCCCGGCTGGATTCCCACATTTCCAGCATCCTGAGGGATTCCCCGTCCCGGCTCCATCCTCAGCTTCACCCCCGGGTGGGATCCAGCAGGATCTGGGATCCCGCAGCCTGGGAGGGAGGAGCAGAGCCCCGATGGATCCATGGATCCAGCAGATCCTTTTCCCAGGTTCTCCTCAGCTGGTGGAGGGCACAAATTCCCGCGCCTTTGGAGCAGAGAATTGTGGAATCCTGGAATGGTTTGGGCTGGGAAGGGACATTAAATCCCACCCAGCCGCAGGGACACCTCCCAGTGTCCCAAGTGCTCCAAACCCCAATGTCCAACCCGGCCTTGGGCATTCCAGGGATCCAGGGGCAGCCACAGCAAACCTGGGAATTCTATTCCAACCCCTGCCCACCCTCCCTGGGAATAATTCCTTCCCAATATCCACGTAAATCTCCCCTTTTCCTGTGGAAAGCCGTTCCCTGTGTCCTGTCCCTCCATCCCTTGTCCCTCTCCAGCTCCTCCTGGAGCCCCTTTAGGCCTTTTATTCCCTGCATCCTTCCCTTTTCCAGAGCCTCTCCGCCTTCCCCATCAGGAATTCCTTCCCAATTCCCAACCTAAACTTCCCTTCTCTCCTTCCGACCCCTCTCCAGCTCCCAAGGAAACTTCCAGGATGTTTTTTTTTTCCCAACCCATTCCCATTCCCACGTGCACAACCTAATAACGAGCGCTCACCAAACATCCTAAACCCGGGAAATTTATGGAGCATGACCCAAATTGAATTCTCCATTACAGCAGGATAATTGATTTTTTAGAAGAGAGATTAAATTTATTTTCCGCCTCACTAACGAACAGCCGGATTTCCCTTAATTGCTTGGAATGCAGGGTTGGGATGATTCATTAAGGCCGGAACATGCCTGGGTACATTACACTGTGACTAAAGCTTCCCTGCTTGCAGCAATTAAAGCGGAGAAATTCGGGAATCTCACAGGGAACCGAATAAAAATTCCAGCTCGGGATGGCTTATTAAAGCTCCTCAGCGAAAAAAAAAAAAAATCACAAATTCCCCCTCCGCCCTGCAGTTCTCCAGGGAATCATTTGGTGGTTTTTTGGGGTTTTGGGTGGGTTTTTTTTTTTCCCCTCCCCTTCTCCTGGCGTTGTTTTCCTCCTCGTGCCAGGCCTAAAAAGAAGCGGCGTCTCCAAGACAGATTTCGTGCCTGGCTTCACAGTTTAATTTTATCAATCACAACATTTAGAACCCGAATTGACAGCAGCGAGGAGACATCCCCCGGTCCCGAGGGGAGGGGATATTTTTTTCTTTTTTTTTTTTTTCTTTTTGGGCGGAATCGCGGAACATTTGGTAATTATAGAGACGTTGCAAAAATAAAGGTAGCGATTGAGGAAAACAGGAGCGGAGGAGGGGAGGAGGCTCGGGAGCTGGCAGCCGTAAATGAGGATTGTTTGGATCCCATCCCACCCAGGGCTCCGGGGAAAAGCGGAGATGGATGCGGAGCCCGGGCGGGGATGGACACCGGGAGAAGGGATTGGAATCCTTGGAAAACCACTGGGATGGTCGCTGGCGTTATATTATTGGGCGATAATTCCCAGAGGACAGGGATGAGGGGGATATTGGGAATATTCCAGCTGTGGCTGGATCCCTGGAATGTCCAAGGCTGGCTTGGAGCAGCCGGGGATGATGGGAGCTGTCCCATGGGATGGGGTGGAATGGGATGAGCTTGAAGGTCCTTTCCAACCCGAACCATTCCAGAATTCCACGGTTCATCCAGACTGGGGAGGGCTGAGACTGGGGAGAACCCACGGGATGCCAACGGGCTGCCAGATCCATGGTGATGGATTATTGCAGGGAGACATCCCGGGATTTAAGGCACTGGATGGAGGGTTCTGGGGTTTTAGTCAAACCCTTCAGGGCTGGGACGTGCAGCTCCAACGGGAATGAGGCGCTGAGGGTTTGTCTCCCGAAAAACGGGATATTCCTTCCCCATCCCGGTTCCAGCCAGCTCCATCCCTCCCTGCTTCCATTGGGGGCCTGGAAACTCCTGTGCCGCAGGATCCCGGGAGGATTCCTGCTCCAGGAGGGAATAAACCGCTCCAGGAGGAGCTGCAGTGGGATGACAGCAATTCCCACGTGCCATCCTGATCCCAGGCTTTGCTTTTCATTTTCCCCTTCTTTTTTCCTTTTTTTCTCCCCTTTTCCTTTTTTATCCTTTTTTTTTTCTTTTCTTTTTCTTTTTTCTTTTTTCTTTTTTTCTTTTTCTTTTATCCTTTTTTTTCATTTTTCTCTTTTTTCTTTTTTTTCTTTTTTTTCTTTTTTTTTTTTTTTTTTTTTTTTTCTTTTTTTTCCTTTTTCTTTCTTTTCCTTTTTTTATTATTTTCTCCTTTTTTCCCCCCTTTTTTTCCGCCCCTAGGAGATCCAGGGACGCTGACCGGAGCAGGGAGCTGCCCTTTGTGTCCGAGCACTCCCGCATCCCTCGGAGCTCTTCCCGGGAATGGGGAGTGCATCCAGGGATAACGGATGGCTCCACCCCGCGCGCGGTGCTGGGGAGCCTAATTAAAGATAACGAGGGAGGGAATCCGCAGCCCACAGAGGCCACGAAGTCATTAATTATGCTAATTAGGGGCGGCTTGAGGGAGGCTTGGAGCTCCCGCCCCGACTAGGGCTGGGCTCACTCCCAGTTCCCTCCCCATCCCTAAAGATTCCTCGTCCCGCTGTTTGCTTTGGGACGGGTTTGGGGGATGCTGGAGGGTCCCAGGGGAGATCCTGGAGGGGATGGGATCAATGGGATTGGGATAGAATCGATGGCATTGGATGGGTTTAAAGGCCCCTCCTCTCCTATCCCGGGATTCTGTGAATGTTCCCAAAACTCCAGCAGATCCCCCCATGGCACCAACAGCCCTGCTCCAGGGGGTTTGGGCATCTGGAGCAGGGAAACGCCCGAGGGGTGGCCATGGTGCCATTCCATCCCATCCTATTCCATCCCATCCATTCCCATCCCATCCCATCCCATCCCATCCCATCCCATCCCATCCCATCCCATCCCATCCCATCCATTCCCATCCCATTCCATTCCATTCCATTCCATTCCATTCCATTCCATTCCATTCCATTCCATTCCATTCCATTCCATTCCATCCCATTCCACTCCATTCCATCCCATTCCATTCCATCCCATTCCATTCCATTCCATTCCATTCCATTCCATTCCATTCCATTCCATTCCATTCCATTCCATCCCATTCCATTCCATTCCATTCCATTCCATTCCATTCCATTCCATTCCATTCCATTCCATTCCATTCCATTCCATCCCATTCCACTCCATTCCATTCCATTCCATTCCATCCCATTCCATTCCATTCCGTTCCATTCCGTCCCATCCCGTCCCATTCCATTCCATCCCATTCCATTCCATTCCATTCCATTCCATCCCAGTCCATTCCGTTCCATTCCGTTCCATTCCATTCCATTCCGTCCCATTCCATTCTGTCCCATCCCATCCCATCTCCATTCCCATCCCACTGATCCCATCCCAATACTATCCAATCCCGTCTCCATCCCATCCCATGCATCTCATCCCATAAATCCCATCCCATAAATCCCATCCCACAGATCCCATCCCACTGATCCCATCCCATGGATCCCATCCCAATCCCACTCCACCAGAACTCCTCCATGCCGACAGAAACAGCAGCAGAGCCGTGACGCTCCGAAAGTCCGGATAAGGAAAATCCACGAGGCATCCAGGGATAACAAAAGGAGATTCCCAGAACTCTTCCATCTGCTCATCCACACCGGCCTAACAGCCCCGACTGATTTTTAATTCCAGTTTTAATTCCGCCATCACCCCATCCGCGCATACGGAAATCCAGCAGGAATCCATACGGAAATTCCTGGCCGGGAATTTTTCTCCTGTTTTAACTCCAGACACTAAAGGTGAAGCGGACCATGGAAGTGCCTGGTCGGCTCCTCATCCGTGTGGAAAACAGGGAGAGGGAGGAGAACTGCCAGGCCACCAGCAGCCAGCCCGCTCCGTCAGGTTAATTAATTCTCATTAATTACGTCCCTTGGAATTTTCTCCGGGTCGGTGCTGCCCGCCAGGGTTTGCTGTGGAGAGCTCGGCCTTCGCTTCCCGGGAAATCGGAGCGGGAGCTGGTGCTGGGAGAGGCTTCCAGGCTGAGCTCTCAGCCCGGCTCTGCCTCTTTCATGAATTTTTTAACAGCTTCCAAGCAGATTTATTGAATTTTTTATTAATTTTGTTTATTTCCCGCCACCCGAAAGCGGAGCCGTTTGTCCTGGATGTTTGGGATGGCTCCGGAATAGGGTCGGGTTCAGCTGGAGCCAAACATCGCCAGGGTTTTTGCCTGTTTCTCGTGGAATTTGTAGTCTGCAGCCCTCTCCTGACTCCCAGGAGAATTCCAAGGTGAGCATCTCCCAATTTTGGCAAGATTCAAGTGACCCTTGAGTGCTTTAATTCCAGAGGGCTCCGCTCCTGCTTCTTCCACTCTTCCCATCTGTTTTGGGGAAAAAAGGGAATAATGAAGGAAGCTCAGGCAGGGCTGGCACGGCCGTGACGTCATGTCATCCTTCTTCCCTTCGTGGTGACATTCCTGTCCCTTCCATCCTGTTATCCCTTATCCTGTTATCCACCCGGTTCTCAGCCCCATTCCCGCTGGGATTTAATGGGAGAGAACAGCCCCATCCCCATGGGATCTGGGAGAGAACAATCCCATTCCCACTGGGATCTGAGAGAGAACAGCCCCATTCCCATTGGGATCTGGGAGAGAACAATCCCATTCCCACTGGGATCTAATGGCAGAACAGCCCCATTCCCACTGGGATCTGAGAGAAAACAGCCCCATTCCCACTGGGATTTAATGGGAGAACAGCCCCATTTCCATTGGGATTTAATGGGAGAGAACAGCCCCATTCCCATGGGAACTAATGGGAGAGAACAGCCCCATTTCCACTGGGATCTGGGAGAGAACAGCCCCATTCCCACTGGGATTTAATGGGAGAGAACAATCCCATTCCCACTGGGATCTCAGAGAGAACAGCCCCATTCCCACCGGGATTTAATGGGAGAGAACAATCCCATTCCCACTGGGATCTGGGAGAGAACAGCCCCATTCCCACTGGGACTTAATGGAACAGAACAATCCCATTCCCACTGGGAAAACTGGGAAAACTCCCACCGAGGAGGGGGCGGAGCTCCACGATCCCCAGGAGCAGCGGGGCCGGGATGCAGCGGAGGAGCCAAAATTAACCGGCGAGCTCGTTAGCGAGACGAGGGAACATCCAATAAAGTGACATTTTCCTTGTAACACGTCGCACTTGGAGGGTTTTCCGTCCTTGGCAATGGATTTGCCGCTCGGAGGTGCTTCCCTTCTGCTCAGCCGCCGAGCCCGGGCTCATTAGGGAATTTTTAATTAGCTCTTTTCTTTCACAGGGAGCCCGGAGTTTCCACGTGAGCCGTGATTTGTAGATTTTCCCGTTAAAATCCCGAGGTTTATCCATGCTCTCTCCTCGGCCCGTCTCCGTCCAGCACCGATGGTTCTTTTGTTGGGATCCCAACGAATCCCAGGAGGTTTGTGGAATCCGGATCCGCTCTCCAGCAGACAGGTTGCTCCTTCCTTGTGTTTTTCCCGTATAAAATGTTCCCTCCGGCCAATCCGTGGGTAAAACCAGGATGAGGAGCACCGAGCTCATCCAAGCAGAATTCCCAGACCACAGCCAAGCTCATTCACTCTTCCCGAGGGATGAGGCAGGGCAAGGAATGCCGATGGCTTGGGGAGAGAATTCCAGAGAAAACAAAGGCCTGAAGTCGGCAGAGAACAACTTTGGAATTGCCGGCCCATTCCAGGAATTCCATTCCTGATGGAAGGGAGGAGAAAAGGGAGCGGGAAAACTTCCCCGTTTCCTGAAGCCCTGCCGCAGGTTTCCATGGATAAATGAAATCCTGGAATTCTCCACGGCCCAGGAAGGAAATCACGCGGAGCTGTGACGTTCCAGAGGCACCGTGGTGGAAGGGGAGATGGAGAACACGATGGAGAGGAGCAGGAATGGGCAGGGCTGGGATTGGGATGGGCAGGGCTGGGACTGGGATGGGCAGAGCTGGGATTGGGATGGGATTGGGATGGGATTGGGATGGGCAGGGCTGGGATTGAGATGGGCAGAGCTGGGATTGGGATGGGATTGGGATGGGCAGAGCTGGGATTGGGATGGGATTGGGATGGGCAGAGCTGGGATTGGGATGGGCGGGGCTGGGACTGGGATGGACAGAAAAGGATCAGGAATGGGCAGGGCAGGGATTGGGATGGTCAGAGCTGGGATTGGGATGAGTAGGGCTGGGATTGGGATGGGATTGGGATGGGCAGAGCTGGGATTGGGATGGGCAGGGCTGGGATTGGGATGGGCAGGGCTGGGATTGGGATGGGCAGAGCTGGGACTGGGATGGGCAGGGCTGGGATTGGGATAGGATTGGGATGGGCAGGGCTGGGATTGGGATGGGATTGGGATGGGCAGAGCTGGGATTGGGATGGGCAGAGCTGGGACTGGGATGAGCAGGGCTGGGATTGGGATGGGCAGAGCTGGGATTGGGATGGGCAGGGCTGGGATTGGGATAGGATTGGGATGAGCAGGTCTGGGATTGGGATGGGATTGGGACAGGCAGGGCAGGACCAGCACACCCCGAGTGCTGCGGCATCCCGCGGTGTCCCCGCTGTCCCCTCACTCCCGGAGACATTCCCGCATCCCCGGGAGCCGCGGGATGGCGCTGCCGGCACCGTGGGCACTGCTCCATCCCTAATTCCCGTTCATTGTCGGCACTCCCGAGCTGTCCTCAATCCATCGGTTACACTTCCGAGGCTCCGGCAGCAAATCCCTGCTCTGCCCGAGGCCTCCGCGCCGTCTTCCAGAGGCTCATCCCGGCGCTAATTCCAGCGGAGCGAGGCTCAGGCCGGTTCCCGGCGCTCCGGATCCCCCGGGGCCGCGCCTGCACGGGGCTGATAAGGGAATCGGCTTTGGCGGCCACCCCAGAGGTGAAATCCAAAGATCCCGAATATTTGGGGATGTTTATCCCCGGTAATCAGCTCTTCCCCTGGATGTCCCCGGGAAAGCCTGGATTGCGCTCCGTGCCCGGGGGCAAACAGCTCTCATTAATATTTCACATCGTTTTCCTCTTTTTTTTTCTTCATTTTTTTTCTTTCCCCAGCTCCCAGAGCCTTGCAGGAGAGCGCCAGGATAATTTTCCCATCTCCCGTGTTTGCCTGCTCCAGCAATCATCGGATTCAATCACTCGGGCGATGTTTTTATGGATTAATAACAGGCACTTTGGAGAGCTGGGAGCTGCAATCTGTACAACCTTAATGAGCACCGTGGGGACCCGGTGCCATGGTTTCCCAAATCCTCTCCCTGCTTCCCTCTAAATCATTCGCTGCTCCGGATGGCTCTCCTGCCTCCAGCACACCGGGCTCCCCGCTGGAAGTTGTCCCAATTAATTCTTTTTTTCCTGTTTTCCCTTTCTTTTTTTATTTTTTTCTTTTTTCTTTTTTTTTTTTTTTTCCATTCCACCCCCGCTTTCCTAAAAGCTCCAGCGCTCTGACAAAATGTTTGTGTTTGGATGGAGCTGCGGGGAGGGAAATCTCCGCTCCTGGATCTGGGAATGGCGGGATTGGAGCTCCGCAGGTCGCTGGGAGGGTGGGACAGGGGACAGGGGTTGGCTCTGGGTGACACAACCGCAGCCAGGGGACACCAGCAGGGCTGGGCACCTCTCCCCGGGGCCGTGGAATCCTGGAATTGTTTGGGATGGAAAAGCACCCTAAGGCTATTCCCAGCACTGCCAAGGCCACTCCTGATCTTGTCACCAAAGTGCCGCATCCACAGGGATTTAAATCCCCAAAGTGCCACATCCACAGGGATTTAAATCCCAAATTGCCACACTCACAGGGATTTAAATCCCAAAGTGCCACATCCACAGGGATTTAGATCCACAAAGTGCCACATCCACAGGGATTTAAATCCCCAAATTGCCACACTCAGGGATTTAAATCCCCAAATTGCCACATCCACAGGGATTTAAATCCCCAAAGTGCCACATCCACAGGGATTTAAATCCCCAAAGGGCCACACTCACAGGGATTTAGATCCCCCCAGGGACACCTCGGGAATGGGGCTGTTCCAGACCCTCTGGAACCATCCACAGGTTTCCACATTCCTGGAATTTGTCACTGAGGCCTGAACACAAGGAAGGAGCAAAGGACAAGGTCTGGACAACGTCTCCTTCCTCCGGAGGTGAATCCAGGCCCTGCCCTGGCAGGGATGGAACCACCCCTGAATTCCTGCCCTGGCAGGGATGGAGCAATCCCTGAATTCCTGCCCTGGTAGGGATGGAGCAATCCCTGAATTCCTGCCCTGGCAGGGACGGAGCAATCCCTGAATTCCTGCCCTGGCAGGGATGGAGCCACCCCTGAATTCCTGCCCTGGCAGTGATGGAGAAATCCCTGAATTCCTGCCCTGGCAGGGATGGAGCAATCCCTGAATTCCTGCCCTGGCAGGGACGGAGGAATCCCTGAATTCCTGCCCTGGCAGGGATGGAGCAATCCCTGAATTCCTGCCTGTTTTCCCTGTGGACAGCCCAGGAGCAGCCAGCCCGGGCAGTGACAAATTCACTTTTCTGAGCATTCCACAAGTGCCCGGTTTATTCCCATCCCTGTCCATAGGAAATCTCCCGGCCCTTGGGAGCGGACCCAGCTCCTCCTTCTGCCCTCTCTGTTTATTTCCCGGGATTTTTAGCGGCTTTTCAGAGGCCTGTTCTCAGCCTGCAGCAATTCCAGAGCCCCGGGATGCAGCTCTGGAATAAGGAATAATAAATAAGGAATTTATGGAGTCTTGGCTCCAAGGTTTCTCCGGCCAGACGGCTCAGGCATCGGGACAGAGCCTTGGGCATCCCAGACTGGGCTCAGACTGGGAGAACTGGGAGGATAAACAGGCCCTGCATTTCCTGGATTTCCATGGGAAGCTCACGGTGAAGGAATTTCCCCCAAGCAATGTCTGGTTGTGAGCCGGAGCTGGGCAGTGATTCCTGGCTGGATTTATGTCTGGGGGGTGATCCAGGCCTGGAGAGGAGGAGCCCAAATTCCCGCTGGGATGGGGCTGGAGAAGGGTTCCTTGGGATTCTGGCTGCAGCAGGATCTTGGGATCACGGGATGGAGGAATATCCTGAGGTGGGAGCGACCCAGAAGGATAATGGAGTGGAATTCAATCCCAAAAATCCCACTGGGCATCCCGGAGAGATCCCTGGGGGGGGTTGGCTGGGGACACCCTGGGGACACCCTGGGGACACTCTGGGGACACCAGTGCCAGTGCTGGTGGTCACTCCATGCCTTCCCTGTCCTGAGCATCCCTGATCCTTCACTGGGAATTCCCATCCCCGCCCCTGCCTTGAACATTCCCATCCCTGACTGTCCCTGTCCGTGTTCTGCCCATCCCTGATCCTTTTTCGCCCATCCCAATCCCTTTCCTGATCCTCCTCTGCCCATCCCAATCCTTTCCCTCCTGCTCCTCTGCCCCGGGAAGAAGCAGCGCCAGGATTTTGGGAATGCTGGTGGGTGACTTTGGCAGAGCCACGTGTCACCCCAGGGCACATCAGAGCGGTGGGGACATCCAGGAATTGGGAACAAAAAGGGGGAATTCAGGAATTGGGAACAAAAATGGGAGACTCAGGATTTGGGAACAAGAAGGAGAAATTCAGGGAATTTGGAACAAAAAGAGGGAAATTCTGTCCCATCAGGGTGAGGAAAGTGGGAACAGAAGAACGCGGCAAAAAAAAAAAAAAAAAAAAAAAAAAAAAAAAAAAAAAAAAAAAAAAAAAAAACAAAAATCAACCGGAGGAGAAATTAATAATTATCCAAAGCTCATCCCTATCGCTGCTTATCAAAACATTCCCGAACTCCATCCCGGGCTCCTTTCTTCTCCCTGCCTGCAGTAAAGTGCTCGAACATCCCTTTAAAAATTAAAGGAGGAGGGTTCTGGAAGAGATAAGGGATAATTGCCTGGCTTTGACTGCGGCATTGATGTGAAAATAGGATTGGAATTACTCACTCCGGTTGAAAGGTTAGTTGAAGGTTATTACAGGAAAATTGTTATTCATCCATTTTTTTTTCCTTTTTTTTTTTTTTTTTTTTTTTTTTTTTTTTTTCCCTGTGCCGCTGGATAGCCCCAAAGATTAAATCCGGGGAGCGCATAATGACCCATCAGGGCGGACAATGGTGGGAATAATCTCCAGAGGCTCCCGAGAGCCTTTCCTGAATAATTCATGGCTCAGCAGCTCTCTCCCTCCCTTCCTCCCGCCCCCCAGATTACACGGGAGTTTTCTTTGGGAAGAGATCATTTAAAAGGAGCTTTAAAAAAAAAAAAAAACAAAACCAACAACAAAACCCAAAAAAAAAAAGAAAAAAAAAAAAAAAAAAAAACCACCCCACCGCGCTTTTGGACGGAAGTGGAATTACCGGCAGCGTTCCCGAGGTTTGTTTGTGCCTTAATAAATCTCTTTTTCCCGCTGACCTCCGTGCCATGGGAACAAAACGCCGCGGGATAAAGGGAGGCTTTGTTTGGGATGGAGCTGGAGGAGCTCCCGTGGGGCTTTTCCTGCTCAGGGCAGAGGAAAAAAACCCAAAAAAACAAAAAAAAAAAACCCTAAAAAAAAAAAATCGGAGTTGTTTTGGTCACCTGGGAGGAGAAATTGCAGGATTATTTCTGACAAGTTTTCTCCCTCGCAGGGAAAGGAGGAGAGCTCTGTACCTGCCCCATTCCTCCTGGAAAATCCTTCCTCCTTAATTTTGGGATGGGAGAGGGCTGGAGGGGCCACTGCAGCTCCAAACCCCAGCACAGAGCCCGTCAGCTCGGGATGGACGTGCTCCAAATCACGGTAAACCTGCCCAAAATCGGTATAATCCTGCCCAAAATAGATATAAACCTGCCCAAAATAGATATAAACCTGCTCCAAATCAGTAGAAGCTTACCTAAAATCGATATAAACCTGCCCAAAAATCAATAGAAACTTACCCAAAATAGATATAAACCTGCCCAAAATCGATATAAACCTGCTCCAAATCAGTAGAAACTTACCCAAAATCAGTATAAGCCTACCCAAAATCAATTGAAACTTGCCCAAAATGAACAGAAACTTACCCAAAATAGACATAAACCTGCCCAAAATCGATATAAACCTGCCCAAATCAATAGAAACTTACCCAAAATCGATATAAACCTGCCCAAAATCGATATAAACCTGTCCAAAATCAATAGAAACTTACCCAAAATCAGTATAAGCCTACCCAAAATCAATTGAAACTCGCCCAAAATGAATAGAAACTTACCCAAAATAGACATAAACCTGCCCAAAATAGATATAAACCTACCCCAAATCAATATAAACCTGCCCAAAATCAATAGAAACCTGCCCAAAATCAATAGAAACCTACCCAAAATCAATAGAAACTTACCCCAAATCGATATAAACCTGTCCATATCGATAAAAACCTACCCCAAATGACTATAAACTCCAAATCAAGGGTAGGATTGCTGGGGTTTGGAGCTGCAGTGGCCCCTCCAGCCCTCTCCCGTCCCAGAGTTCAGGAGGAAGGATTTTCCAGGAGGAATGGGGCAGGTACAGAGCTCTCCTCCCTCCCCTCCGAGGGAGAAGGGTGGTCAGAAATAATCCCGGAGTTTAAGGACGCCAGCGAGGACTTTTCGGGATTTAACAGGAAGCTCCAACATAATTTCCCACTAAAGCTGGTGTCAATAAATCATTTTTTAATTATAAGCTCCAATTATCAGCTAAGCTCGGCTTTAATGATCTCTGGAGTGGTTCCTCCTTCAGGGGCCCGGCGAGGAACTTCTCCTCCCTCCTTCCTTCCTTCCTTCCTTTGGAGCTGCTGCTATTTTATTCCCGGCTCCTGGAAAATCCACTCCCCCCCTAACCCAGCGATGGGATCCGGGTGAAATCCAAGCCTCTCCTAAATCAGGGACGGGCTCATCCCAAGGCTCATCCCAAGGCTGTGGCTCGGTTCCACCCCTGGCACAGGCCGTGAGCCAAGGGTTGATTTAGGGCCTGCTCCGGGATGGGGTCACATTCCCGAGCGTGCCCGGGGCAGCTCCGGTGCCCTGGGGGTTATTCCGGGATTTGGGACACGTGGCAGTGCCAGGGGAATCCCTGGGAGAAGGCCATGGATGAGTCCCAGCTCCCGGCAGCTCCTTGGGATCCAGCGGATCCCGTGTTTTGCGCTCTAGGATCTGGAGAGGGATCCTTCCCGTTCTCCATTGGATCCGGGCTGGGAACAACAGCGGAGTTTGGGAGGAGGAGTTAACAAGCCAGGAGATAAATGGCTCTGGAATGCTCCAGCCCCTGCACTCAATGCACCATGGACGATTCCTGATGGGATTGAGCTGGGAATTGAGCTGGGAATTGAGCTGTGCTCCATGGCTCCACACCGACCCACGCCTTGGGAAATCGGTCAGGTGTGCCGAGCATCCCGGGATTTCCGTGTGGGAACAGTGACTCCCCTCAGGCCGGATCACTCCCGGCAGGAGAATGTCCAACATGTGCATCCAATGGATGCATCCAACCTTTGTATCCAACATGTGCATCCAGTGGATGGAACCAATGGATGCATCCAACGTTTTCACCCCATGGATGCATCCAATGTTTGTATCCAGTGTGAATCCAAAGGATGCATCCAATATTTGTGTCCACCATGTGAATCCACTGCATGGAACCAACACGGGCACCCCATATGTGATCCAACACGTGTATCCGTGTGTTTCCAACGTGTTGTATCCATGTTGTAGCCGTGTCGTATCCAACATGTCCATCTAATGCATGGAGCCAAGTGATGCATCCAAAATGCGCGTCCCACACGTGTCCAACGTGTCCATCCAACGCCTGTCCCCACTGCACACATCCGACACCTGCATCCCACCCGTGTGTCCAACTCCTGCATCCCACCCATGTTCCAGCACAGATTCCAAGCCCCGCATCCCACCGGGAGCGCGCTCCAACACGGGGTCCCGCAGCATTCCCCGTCCCTCATCCGCAGGGAATCGCTGCCCTCCTGCCGTTCCCAACCTGCCTCCACCTCTCCGTGCCTGGATTTCCGCCCTGGCTGCTCTGGAGAAGGAATTCCCATCCTTCCACAGGGTCACGCCGAGGGTAACGGCATTCCAGCGGCTCCAGGATGGATGGGGCTGTTGGAGCAGAGCTTTCCTGCCATTTATCCTTTGGATTTCCCTCCTCTGGGTTCATCCCCTCTGCTCCCGGGCTGGGAAATAGCGCGGATAGATTTTCTAAGATCCTTTATTTTCCATTAAAAATATTGGATGGCGGCATTGACAGAGCCCCGAGTGTAAAAAGACAAGGAGATATTTCCAAACGCTTTCTCTGGCAGCTGGGAATTCCAGCTCCCGTCTCTTATTGACCTCTAATTGTTTCCAGTAGGAGCGGGAGACAGGAAGATCAATAGGGACGGGAGAGAGTTAAAACCCTCCCGGTGCACTTAGCTGTAGTTAGGAACCTCTGGAATTCATCTTCCTGGGATTTCCAGCGGTAATTGGAGCATCAGGATCGCTCCACGCGCTGGATTCCGTGCAGAGCAGTAATTCCCATCCCAGTCCTGCTCCCCACCTGGTCCCAGGGCTCGGAGCAGCCTCGTGGTTTTCCAGCCGCCCTTCCCGGCTGCCTTAGGGATCCGGGAGAGCCAAATCTGGGAGGGGTTTTAAAGGAGCGGGGGGATTCTGGCAGCTGGATCTCCTCAGGAAGGAAGGGGCGGATAAATGGAGTGAGGAGAGCACTGACACGCCGAGACACGGGAGAGGATGTGGGAATGATGGCCGGGAGAGAGGCCTGGGGGTGCAGCTGGATTTTCCCGGTGCTGGGAATGCTCAGGGTGATTTGGGGGGACCAGGTGGCCACCACTGAGTCAGTCCCGTCCTGGTCATGGGTGTTTTCCTGGGAATTTCACTCCCCGGGGAGCTCCTCCAGCCGGTGATGGTGCTGCGGGTGCCAGTGTGGCTGTCTGTTCCCAAAGGAATCTCCCTGTTCCCGATGGAATCTCCCTGTTCCCACTGGAATCTCCCTGTTCCTGCTGGAATCTCCCTGTTCCCACTGGAATCTCCCTGTTCCCACTGGAATCTCCCTGTTCCCAAAGGAATCTCCCTGTTCCCACTGGAATCTCCCTGTTCCTGCTGGAATCTCCCTGTTCCCAATGGAATCTCCCTGTTCCCACTGGAATCTCCCTGTTCCCAATGGAATCTCCCAGTTCCCACTGGAATCTCCCTGTTCCCTCTGGAATCTCCCTATTCCCAGTGCAATCTCCCTGTTCCCAATGGAATCTCCCTGTTCCCTCCGGAATCTCCCAGTTCCCGCTGGAATCTCCCAGTTCCCTCTGGAATCTCCCAGTTCCCTCTGGAATCTCCCCGTTCCCTCTGAATCTCCCTGTTCCCTCTGGAATCTCCCCGTTCCCGCTGGAATCTCCCGGCGCCGCTGTCACCGGGAATGGCGGCCCGGCCCTAATCTGTCATTAGCGCATTCAGCACTAATTGCTGGCAGGGTGCCACGCGCCTCTTTTCCCGTTTTAACAAAACATTTATGCATGGAAGATTTAATGCCAGGTATCAAGCATATCATTGTAAATTTACCACTAATTAAGCCTAATTAAAATAATTAAATGGCTGCGGAGTCAGAACGCGAATGAAAAAAAAAAGAAATCACATTTCTTCTGGTGCGCTCGTCCCTCTGCCGGCTTCCCAACACAAAAAAAATTCCCATTTGGATGCGGGAAGGGAGGTATTCATCCCAACCACAGCGCCGGGATTTGGGGGGAAGTTCTCCAGGACTTTCTGGGGGGTGAGGGACGGATGGACAATCCGACAGATCTGTTCCTTCTGCATGTCCATCACTGCTCGGATTATTAATGGGAGCCTGGGCCATGAGTAATGGGTGGGGTTGGGATGGGGTTGGGATGGGGTTGGGATGGGGTTGGGATGGGGTTGGGATGGGGTTGGACGGGATGGAGTGAGATGGGATTGGGATGGGATTGGGATGAGGTGGGATGGGGTTGGATGGGATAGGATGGGACGGAGTGAGATGGGATTGGGATGGGTTGGAGTAGGATGGGATGGGATGGGGTTGGGATGGGATTGGGATGGGATCCAGGAGCTCCAGAGGATGCTCTGGGCAGAGGCTTCAGGAGCTCCAGGAAATGCTCTTGGAAGGGCCTCCAGGAGAAATGGGAACTCCAGGGGATGCTCTAGCCAGGGCCTCCAGAAATCCATGGGATGCAGGAACCCTCGGCCATGACATCATCATCCTCCTGCTGTGACATCATCATCTCACCATGACATCACCCAAAACATCATTGTACCGTGACATCATCTTCCACTATGACATCATCATCATCACCATCACATGACATCATCCTAATTACATGACATCATTCTTCTACCATGACATCATCCTTCATTATGACCTCATCCTTCATTATGACATCATCATTCTTCCATGACATCATCCTACAACACATCATCCTCCTCTTGTGACATCATCCTTCCTCTGTGGCATCATCCAAGCGCCACGATCTCGTCCTTCTGGCGTGATGTAATCCCTCACCATGACATCATCTTCATGTGACGTCATCCTGCCGCCATGACGTCATCATGACGTCATCCTTGGTGTCCCATTCCACCATTTTCTGGGAATCTCATCCTTCCCCGAGGGACACCAGCACAGGAGCCCACACCTGCCCAGGTGTCCCCAGGTGTCCCCAGGTGTCCCCACGTGTGCCCAGGTGTCCCCAGGTGTCCCCAGGAGCCCCCAGGTGTCCCCTCCTTGTCCTCCCGTGTGACTCCAGCTGCTCCCCCCGGATCAAACACCAGGTTTTTTTTTTCCATGGATTCCCATTTTTTCTTTTTCCCTGGGAATTGACCCCGGTGGCATTCCCAGCTCCCTGGGCAAACAGAGCCGTTTGTCTCCGCGTTTGCTCATCTCATCCCAAATATTTGCCTGCCAAGCGAGCGCCGTCTCCCGGGATGTGTTATTAATGGGATAATTAGGCAGCCGCTAATGAAAAGGATTCCTGGGAATTACGGGCAGGATTTGTTTTTGGCAGGCTGGAGTGCTCCAATCTACCTGAGAGTTAATTAGTTAATTAGCACTGGTGGAGCACCCCTGGAAAAAACCAGGGCAGCCAAGGAGGCCTCGGGATGGTTTTCCAGGAGCCTGCGGTGGGAAGGCGTTTTTCCGTGGGATATTTGGGAAGGAAACAAAATCCTCTTTTTTTTTTTGTGAGAGGGGGGAAATGAAGGAAAATCCTCTTTCCTTCATCTTTCCACAGGTTGGGGGGCGGGATTGGGATCTCAAACCCCGGGGATTTGGGGCGTCCTGCTCCTTTCGGGGTTTTTCTGGCACAGCTCTGGGGGTTCGGTGGGAAGGGTTTTTTCCGTGGGTTTTCCGGATTTTTCCCGGTTACGTAACCCCGGCCTGGCTCCCGCCGAGCGCCGGGCGCCGCCGCTGGTGACAAACCCCGCGTGGGGCCCGGCCTCGCGCTGATT
>NC_089152.1:862844-955344 GCF_009819655.1 Sylvia atricapilla | reverse complement strand
CCTCAATGGGGCTCGAAACGCCCCCCGAGAGCCCGGGGGCCTCGTCTCGGCGCCTTTTCACATGCAAATCGCTTGGGGGATGCGGGAAATTCGCCTTTATCCCCTCGCCGAGATGCCGGTGTCAAGCTGCGCCCGCCTGAATAAACGGAGAATTTACGCTTTGGTGGGATCGCTCTTGGGTTTTTTCCCTGCGCAGATGGTGAAATCTCTTTCCCCCCCCTCGCCACCTCTTTTATTTTATTTTATTTTATTTTTTTTTTCAGTCCCCTTTTCACGGGCAGCGATTCGTTTTAAGGAGTCTGTTTGTTTCTGCTGATGAGGGTTGTTAATTTGCGCAGCGGTCTCATTAGGCCTAAACCACCAATTAATTTCTTTTGTTCGCGTTTAAACGGTTGATTCGGAAACATTTTTCGGCAGTCACAATGGATGGCTCCGAGCCGCAGCCACGGCGTCCTCCGTGCCAGTGCTGGCAGCGCTGCTGGAGCCCCGGCAGCCTCCGAGTCCTCCCAAAAAAACCAGAACCGGCCCCGGAATCCTCCAAAAAAAACCAGAATGACCCCGGAATCCTCCCAAAAAAACATCCAGAACAGGCCCCGGAATCCTCCAAAAAACCCGCAACCAGCCCCGGCAGCCTCCGAGTCCTCCCAAAAAAACCAGAACCGGCCCCGGAATCCTCCAAAAAAACCCCAGAATGACCCCAGGAACCTCCCAAAAAAACATCCAGAACAGGCCCCAGAATCCTCCAAAAAAAACCCAGAACCGGCCCCGGAATCCTCCCCCAAAAAACCCAGAACCAGCCCTGGAATCCTCCAAAAAAAAACCAGAATGGCCCCGGAATCCTCAAAAAAAAAACCAGAATGGCCCCGGGAACCTCCCAAAAAAACATCCAGAACAGGCCCGAGAATCCTCCCCAAAAAACTCGGAATGACCCCAGAGTCCTCCCCAAATAACCCAGAACCAGCCTCGGAGTCCTCCCCCAAAAAACCAGAATGACCCTGGAATCCTCCCCCAAAAACTCCTGACACTGGCCCCGGAATCCTCAAAAAAACCCCAGACCAGCCCCGGAGTCCTTCCCAAAAAACCGGAATGACCCCGGGAACCTCCCAAAAAAACACCCAGAACCGGTCCCGGAATCCTCCCAAAAAACCCAGAACAGGCCCCGGAATCCTCAAAAAAACCCCAGAACCAGCCCCGGAATCCTCCCCAAAAAACTCGGAATGATCCCGGAATCCTCCCCCAGAAAAACACCCCAGAACCAGCCCTGGAATCCTCCCAAAATAAACTGGAATGACCCCAGAATCCTCCCAAAAAACTCCTGACACCGACCCCGGAGTCGTCCCCAAATAACCAAGAACAAGCCCCGGAGTCCTCTCCAAAATCTCCTGACACTGGTTCTGGAATCCTCCCCAAAACACCCGGAATGACCCCGGAGTCCTCCCCAAAAAAACCCAGAACCGGCCCCAGATGTGTCCTGGGTACCCCAACATCCACCCCACAGCCCCAAACCTTCCCCGGGCACCCCAAAACCTTCCCTAACAGCCCCAAATCTTCCCCACATTCCCTTGGCAATCCTGGCATCATCCCTGCAGCCCTGCCATCTCCCTGGCAACCCTGGCATCATCCTTGGCAATCCTGGAATCATCTCTGGCAGCCCTGACACCTTCCCTGGCAATCCTGATATCATCCCTGGCAATCCTGGCCTCTCCCTGGCAGCCCTGGCACATTCCCTGGCAATCCTGGCATGTCTCTTGGCAATCCTCACATGTCCCTTGGAAACCCTGGCATGTCCCTTGGCAATCCTAGCGTCTCCCTGGCAGCCCTGGCATCATCCCTGGCAACCCTGGCACATTCCCTGGCAATCCTGACATCATCCCTGGCAACCCTGGCACATTCCCTGGCAATCCTGACATCATCCCTGGCAATCCTGACATCATCCCTGGCAACCCTGGCATCCCCTTTGGGAATCCTGGCCTCTCCCTGGCAATCCTGGTATCCTCTCTGGCAGCCCTGGCATGTCCCTTGGCAGCCCTGGCACATTCCCTGGCAACCCTGGCCTTTCCCTGGCAATCCTGGCATCAGCCCTGGGAACCCTGGCACCTTCCCTGGCAGCCCTGGCACATTCCCTGGCAGCCCTGGCCTGTCCCTGGCAGCCCTGGCCTCTCCCTGGCAATCCTGGCCTGTCCCTGGCAGCCCTGGCCTGTCCCCAGGCTCCCCCGGCCACAGCCCCGAGCTCTCCCTTTCCTTTCCCCGAGTCAGAACTAAGATTTGGGTTGGTTTTTGGGGTTTGTTCCATTTCCGGTTTATTTTCCCTCCCGCTCCGTTCATTTGCCCTGTGCCGTGTTTCCTGCTCGGCCACGCCATTCGCAGCCTCTCTGGAGAGTCCTTGGCCGTCCCCAGCCATTTGATGTCCCCAAGTGTCACCTGTCGTCCCGCAGCTCCTGAGGATCCGCCGGGATTTGGGAATTCAGCCCCCGAGGGGCAGAAATTCCCGATCCAAACCCGCTCGGGATAACCTGGGTTTGGGCTGGGTTTGGGATGTTCTGGAAACACGGAGCTGCTCCCAGGGCTGGGATTCCTCTGGAGCTGGGCTGGAGAGCCGGGAATGTTCATCTGGAGAGGAGGAGGATCCAGGGAATCCTCACTGCTCCTTCCAGGGGCTCCAGGAGAGGGACTGGGGACAAGGGACAGGACACGGAATGGCTTCAGAGTGGGAAAGGGGAGATTCAGATGGGATTTTGGGAAGGAATTCCTGCCTGGGAGGGTGGGGAGGGACTGGGATGGAATTCCCAGAGCAGCTCCTGGAATGTCCCAGGCCAGGCTGGAGCAGCCTGGGACAGCGGCAGTGTCCCTGCCATGGCAGGAGGTGGCACTTGGATGAGCTTTAAGGTCCCTCCCAATCCAAACCATTCCTGAAGAATTCTGGGAATGATCTCCTGGAGAAGGGAATGTTCTGGAGAAGGGAATGTTCCTCTGGGAATGTTCCTCTAGAGCAGGGAATGATCTCCTGGAGAAGGGAGTGTTCCTCTGGAGCAGGGAATGTTCCTCTGGAGAAGGGAATGTTCCTCTGGAGAAGGGAATGTTCCTCTGGAGCAGGGAATGATCTCCTGGAGAAGGGAGTGTTCCTCTGGAGCAGGGAATGTTCCTCTGGGGATGTTCTCCTGGAGCAGGGAATGTTCCCCTGGAGCAGGGAATGTTCCTCTGGAGCAGGGAATGTTCCCCTGGAGAAGGGAATGATCTCCTGGAGAAGGGAGTGTTCCTCTGGAGCAGGGAATGTTCCCCTGGAGCAGGGAATGTTCCCCTGGAGAAGGGAATGTTCTGGAGCAGGGAATGATCTCCTGGAGCAGGGAATGTTCCCCTCGGGAAGGAAAGGCTCCAGGGAACCCTCCGTGTCCCTGCCGGGCCCTGGGGGCTCCAGGAGATCCCAAAGCTGGATCCCAAAGCTGGATCCCAAAGCTGGATCCCAAAGCTGGATCCCGGCCCGAGGCAGTGCTGTCCCCTCTGCAGCATCCCGCGGCCGCCCCAGAGGTGACACGGTGCCACCAACCTGTGTCACCTCCAGCCGGGAGCCCCCTGGAGTCACACCCCACACTTTTCATTAAAATCACCCGAATCTCCCCACTCTCCCTGAGGAGCAGCTTTAATCCTCATAAATCAACCTTTTAACGCCATTATTTTAATCTTTTGTGATTCCCAGGAGCCCGGGACAGCGCTGGGGACAGCCCCGGAGGGGACAGCGGCACCGCCAGCCCCCGGCTCGGCTTTTCCAGGGATCCCCGAGGCTCCGGTTTTATCCGGGGCTGGAGCCGGCTCCGCAGGGAAGGGCTGTGGGAGGGTGCTGTGGAAAAACCCCGGCTCCATCTGGGAGCTGTCAGGAAAAGGCTGAGCTCAGTCACACCTTGTTATGAACAGTCGGAGCCTTTAAAACCTTCGCTTTTGATTTTTTTCCCCTCTCTCGTTTTATTTATTTCCCCTCTTTTTTTTTTTCCCTTTTTTTTTTTCTCTTTGCATTTTTATTTTAATATATTTTTCTTCTTCCCCCCCCGCCCCCTTGAGGTAAATTCCAGCTGGGATCAACACTCCCCAGGAATTCCCCCGGAGGAAATTGGCCGTTCACCAACTCGTCTTGTAAAAAAAATAAGAAAAAAAAAAAAAAGAAATAATAATAATAATAAAAGGTCCATTATTCCCCGTTGAGCTGAGATGAAACAAATCCCTGGAATTAACGAGGCTCCCTTTTGGCCAGCCGAGGTTCTGCTCCAATGAAAGTTTTTTATCGTTGCCCAGAAAAGCCAAAAACAAAATAAAAATCCCCGAAGTCCCGCAGGGGGCTGAGAACGGGGTCCCCAAACCCATCCCATCACCCCAACATTCCCAAATCCCGGATTTCCCCGGCTGGGATCAGGCTGATTTGGGATCAGAGGGGTGACGGGGACACAGGAGGGGACTGAAGGCGGATCCCGGGCAGGGGACAGAGCCCGGGGTGTGGGGACAGCTCTGGGGACAGGAGTGACAGGGCAGGGGACAGCTCTGGGGACAGGAGTGACAGGGCAGGGGACAGAGCCCGGGGTGTGGGGACAGCCCTGGGGACAGGAGTGACAGGGCAGGGGACAGCTCTGGGGACAGGAGTGACAGCTCTGGGGACAGAGCCCGGGGTGTGGGGACAGCTCTGGGGACAGGAGTGGCAGGGCAGGGGACAGCTCTGGGGACAGGAGTGACAGGGCAGGGGACAGCCCTGGGGACAGGAGTGACAGGGCAGGGGACAGAGCCCGGGGTGTGGGGACAGCCCTGGGGACAGGAGTGACAGGGGCAGGGGACAGAGCCCGGGGTGTGGGGACAGCCCTGGGGACAGGAGTGACAGGGCAGGGGACAGCTCTGGGGACAGGAGTGACAGCTCTGGGGACAGAGCCCGGGGTGTGGGGACAGCCCTGGGGACAGGAGTGACAGGGCAGGGGACAGGAGCACGGGGTGTGGGGACAGCTCTGGGGACAGGAGTGACAGGGCAGGGGACAGCTCTGGGGACAGGAGTGACAGCTCTGGGGACAGAGCCCGGGGTGTGGGGACAGCTCTGGGGACAGGAGTGACAGGGCAGGGACAGGAGTGACAGGGCAGGGGACAGCCCTGGGGACAGGAGTGACAGGGGCAGGGGACAGAGCCTGGGGTGTGGGGACAGCCCTGGGGACAGGAGTGACAGGGCAGGGGACAGCTCTGGGGACAGGAGTGACAGGGGCAGGGGACAGAGCCTGGGGTGTGGGGACAGCCCTGGGGACAGGAGTGACAGGGCAGGGGACAGGAGTGACAGGGCAGGGGACAGGAGCACGGGGTGTGGGGACAGCTCTGGGGACAGGAGTGACAGGGCAGGGGACAGCTCTGGGGACAGGAGTGACAGCTCTGGGGACAGAGCCCGGGGTGTGGGGACAGCCCTGGGGACAGGAGTGACAGGGCAGGGGACAGCTCTGGGGACAGGAGTGACAGGGCAGGGGACAGGAGTGACAGGGCAGGGGACAGGAGTGACAGGGCAGGGGACAGAGCCTGGGGTGTGGGGACAGCCCTGGGGACAGGAGTGACAGGGCAGGGGACAGGAGTGACAGGGCAGGGGACAGAGCCCGGGGTGTGGGGCCAGCTCTGGGGACAGGAGTGACAGGGCAGGGGACAGCTCTGGGGACAGGAGTGACAGGGCAGGGGACAGCCCTGGGGACAGGAGTGACAGCTCTGGGGACAGAGCCCGGGGTGGGGGGACAGCCCTGGGGACAGGAGTGACAGGGCAGGGGACAGCCCTGGGGACAGGAGTGACAAGGGCGGGGACAGGAGCCCGGGAAAAGGGGATCTGTGTGTGACGGAGCCCCGCGATGGTCTGGGCTGGAGGGGACATTGGGGGACATCCAGGGACAGGGACACGTCCCGTTCCAGCCCGGCCTCGGCCACTGCCGGGATCCGGGATAACTCCGGGAATTCCGGGATAACTCCGGGAATTCCAGCCCCTTCCCAATATCCCATCCCTCTGCCAGTGGGGAGCCATTCCCCGTGTCCTGTCCCGTGTCCCCAGTGTCCCCTCAGTGTCCCTCAGTGTCCCCAGTGTCCCCACCCCTCCCGCCGCCCTGGGCCAATCCGGGTGCGGATTTTTCCAGCCCGGAGCTCCTCAGGGTTGGGAATGGTTTTTGTTTTTTTTTTTTTTTTTTTGCTGCTGGGCTGTTTTCTCTTTCCGCCTGGGCTCCGGCTGTTGATATTTTTTTTTAATCATTTTTAAATTTTATTTTCTATTTTAATTTTTTTTTCTCCAGAGGAGTTTAAGCCAAAAGGAGGGTTTTTTTTCCCCATCCCGCCGCTTTCCAGCGGCTCCAGGGAAGGGCAGGGCCGGGAACGGGGAGAGGATGAGGCCGAGGATGAGGAAGGAGCCCCCGGCACAGCGCACGATCGTTCATTAGAGCGCAATTAGTGTAATTAACGCCGCGGCGGGCGGGGCCGGAGGCGCCGGGGGAAAGCTGCGGGTGTCCCCGGGGTCACCGCCGTGTGTCCCCGAGCCGGGGTGGCACCTGGGACCGGGAAAGGGACGGGAACGGGACGGGAACGGGACGGGAAAGGGACGGGAAAGGGACGGGAAAAGGCATGGAAAAGGAAGAGAAGAGAGGGAATGGAAAAGGGAATGGAAAAGGGAATGGAAAAGGGAATGGAAAAGGGAATGGAAAAGGGAATGGAAAAGGGAATGGAAAAGGGAATGGAAAAGGGAATGGAAAAGGGAATGGAAAAGGGAATGGAAAAGGGAATGGAAAAGGGAATGGAAAAGGGAATGGAAAAGGGAATGGAAAAGGAAGAGAAGGGATTGGGAAGGGAGTGGAAGGGATGGGAAGAAACGGGAAAGGATGGAAAGGGTCGAGAAAGGATTGGGAAGGGATGGGAAGAACCAGGGAAGGACTGGAAGGAGCTGGAAAGGATTGGGAGGTGATTGGATCCCAACAAAGGATTCCCGACAATTCCAACCTATTAACGCTCCCCTGTGCCGGCCCCCGGCCGCGTCCCGGGGATCGGGAATCCCGCTGGGAATGCAGGAGCCGCATCCCGGGGATCGGGAATCCCATTGGGAATGCGGGAGCTGCATCCCGAGGATCGGGAATCCCGCTGGGAATGCGGGAGCTCCATCCCGGGGATCGGGAATCCCGCTGGGAATGCGGGAGCTGCATCCCGAGGATCGGGAATCCCGCTGGGAATGCGGGAGCTCCATCCCGGGGATCGGGAATCCCGCTGGGAATGCGGGAGCTCCATCCCGGGGATCGGGAATCCCGCTGGGAATGCGGGAGCTCCATCCCGGGGATCGGGAATCCCGCTGGGAATGCGGGAGCTCCATCCCAGGGATCGGGAATCCCGCTGGGAATGCGGGAGCTGCATCCCGGGGATCGGGAATCCCGCTGGGAATGCGGGAGCTGCATCCCGGGGATCGGGAATCCCGCTGGGAATGCGGGAGCTCCATCCCGGGGATCGGGAATCCCGCTGGGAATGCGGGAGCTGCATCCCGGGGATCGGGAATCCCGCTGGGAATGCGGGAGCTGCATCCCGGGGATCGGGAATCCCGCTGGGAATGCGGGAGCTGCATCCCGAGGATCGGGAATCCCGCTGGGAATGCGGGAGCTGCATCCCGGGGATCGGGAATCCCGCTGGGAATGCGGGAGCTGCATCCCGAGGATCGGGAATCCCGCTGGGAATGCGGGAGCTGCATCCCGGGGATCGGGAATCCCGCTGGGAATGCGGGAGCTGCATCCCGGGCCAGGATGCCCCAAAAGCCTTTCCCTGCATGCCCCAGTCCCGGAATTGCTGGGAAAGGCAGGAATGGGGTTGGGATTGGCCGGGAGGAGCACATCCCAGGACAGGGGAGATGCTGCCGAGGGCCGGGAATTCCTGCCGAGGGCCGGGAATTCCTGCGGGAATCCATCCCGGCCCCAGCATCGCTCCCCGGCCCTCCCCGCTCCTGCCTTTCCCCCCAACTTCCATGGAATTCCAGGGATCAGAGGGGTTAGAGACACTTGCCTTGAGGTTGAGCTTCAGTACATTGACTTTTTATTCTTTTTTTTTCCTCTTTTTTGGCCCTTTTTTACAAAAAAACCCAAAACAACAAAAAAAAAAACCACCCAAAAAACCAAAAAACCCACCAAACCAACCAAAAAAACCAAAAAACCCCCCAAAACCCCCCAAAAACCCCCAGTGGTGGTTATTAACAGCTGTACAGATTCTGCTACATAACTTTGGTGTGAAGTTCGAGAGCCCGGCTCCTGGGGGGGCTCCGGAACACGCAATTAATTAATTACAATTATTCCTGCTTTTCTACAGTCCTGGCGATTTTTTTTTGGTGGGGAGGGAGGGGAAACAACGGAGCTGCTGCCCTGGGGACGACCCCAGAGCCGGGGGGACCCTGGGGACACGGCAGAGTCCCCAATTCTGCCCAGCACAACCCCAGCCCTGCAGAGCCGCCCCCCAAAATCCCAAATCCGACCCCAAAACGGCCCCGGGTCCCTCTCAGGAGTCGTCAGTCCGAGCTGAACCACCCCAAAAACGCCTTTCCCTAAAAGCAGCTTTTTGGAGAATGTTTTTTGGGGTTTTTTTGGTCATTCCTCGGATGGTCAGTGCCCTGGAATGGATCCCAGGGATCCTGGGACTGCCCCCGAGGGCGGCTCAGAGCCGCTCCTCACCGCGATGGGAAGGGCAGGATCCAACACCGGGAATTCCCGGGAGAGAATTCCCTCCTCTGCCAGCTCCTCGGGATGGAGCCCTGGGATGGATCCCTGGGATGGGATGGAGCCCTCAGAGTGATCCCAGGGATGGGATGGAGCCCTCAGAGGGATATGATGGACCCCTCAAGAGTGATTTCTGGGATGGATCCCTCAGAGGGATCAGGTGGATCCCTGGGATGGATTCCTAGGATTGGTTCCTGGGATGAATCCTTCAGAGTGATCCCTGGGACAGGATGGATGCCTTGGAGGGATCGCTGGGATGGATCCCTTGGAGGGATGGGATGGAGCCCTGGGATTGATTCCTGGGATGAATCCCTCAGAAGGATGGGATGGATCCCTTGGAGGGATGGGCTGGATCCCTCAGAGTGATCCCTGGGACAGGATGAATCCCTCAGAGGCATGAGGCGGATCCCTGGGATGGATCCCTGGGATGGATCCCCGGTTTGGGATGGAGGCTCCTGGGAGAGCTCCAATCCCAGCTCCCACCTCTCCGAACCTCTCCCCTCAACCCTAAACCGTTTTTTTGTTTGTTTTTTCCTTTTTTTCCCTTTTGGACCAGCTCCAAACTCGCCAAAACCAATCCTTAAAAACCCCCTCTGCCGTGTGCCACGACACAGGGCGAGCACTTTCTGCTACACAAATACTTTTATTTTTTCCCGTTAGGTCTTCGGGGTTGTTTTTTTCTTTTTTTTTGTCTTTTTTTTTGGGTCTTTTTTTTTTTTTTTTTTTTACTTTTTGGAACCCTTTAGTACAAAAGGCCTGTGGAGGGGGGAGAGAGTTGCTCCATAAAACCAGAAGACACAAGACCATAATAAAGCCCACAAGGACCACAAGCAGCCCCCCCACCACACACAAACCCTAACTCGTTAGTAAATTATTTTTTCCGTTTTTAAAAAAAAAAAAAAAACTTGTCTTTTTTTTTTTGTCTTTTTTTTTTTTTTTTTTCTTCCAAGGTTATTCAATTCTAATTCTTTTACTTTTTTTTTTTTTTTCATTTGAATACAAAACACATAAGTTTGCTATTATCTTTCGTGGCTCCCTGAGCTGAATTTTTTTTTTTTTTTTTTTTTTTTTTAAACTTTTTTCTTTTCTAAGCTTTCTTTTGAAATCACTCCTCATTTGCTTCCGTCCGAAGACCAAGAAGGGCTCTTTTGCGTGGGCTTCCCCTTTTCTTCAAACATCCAAGCACGGGGGAAAAAAAAAAAAAAAACCAAAAAAAAAACCCCAAAAAACCAAAAAAAATCGAAAATTAAAATCCATAAATCCATCTATAAAAATCCAAAAAAAAAGATCCGACCAAACCCCAAGGTGATTGTGTTGATGTCCCGTCAGTAGCTGAGGATCCCAGCGATTCCCCACCATCACTAACAACACCACGCACGACAGGAGGAACAACTTTTCACCAGTGGACATCTCTCTGCTCAGCCTGGATGGCAAAAAAAACCAATGTCCCCACGGATAATTCCGGAGATGAGGAGGACGAGGAGGAAGGAAAAAAAAAAAAAACCCCCAAAAAATTCGAGGAAAAAAAAAAAAAAAAACCTAATTAAAAAAAAAATCAAAAAACGAACCCTCCCTCCCCAAGAATAAAATTGCCACCACCAAAAAAACCGTCAGTGGAATACAATTACAGCAGACAAAAATACACAACTAAGTGTACTGGGAGGGTTCCCCCCTTCCCACGCTATTTCCTAGTCCAGTATTTACATTTTTCACAAGTCTTATGCGGGATGCACCAAAAAAAAAAAATAAACCAACAACAACAACAAAAAAAAACCCCCAAAGAATAAAACAAGTCCCAATAAAAAAAAAAAAAACAGAGGAGTCCTTTTATAGTGCCACCAAAAGCCAGACGGAAAGAACCGGAAAATGGAAAAAAAAAAAAAAAATTCCTCAAAAGAAACCCCCCAAAAAAACCCCTTAAAACCAAAAATTTAAAAATAAAAATCCGTTTCGGGCTTCCACGTGTGCCGGAGTTGCAGATCTCCAAATAAATCCGAGTGTGGCGGAGCCGGGCGGGGCCCGGGGCGTCCCCTCGGCGTTCCCGCGGAATTCCCGAGTGCTCCAAGTGCCAGGCTCAGTAGATGACCTCGTAGACTGTGGCCTTCTTGTCCCCAGAGCCCGTGACGATGTATTTGTCATCGGCCGAGATGTCACAGCTCAGCACCGACGAGGATTCCTTGGACTGGGGAGGGACAGAACACGTCAGGGTTTGGGGAAAAATGCGTCACGTTTGGGGGGAAATTCTGTCAGGTTTGGGGAAAAAAAATATCTGTCACATTGGGAGAGAACGCTTTAGGTTGGGACATTCCATCAGGTCTGAGGAGAAATTCTATCAGGTTTGGGGAGAAAAATGTGTCAGGTCTGAGGGGAAAAAACCGTCAGGTTGGGAAAGGACCCTTTAGGTTGGGAGATTCCATCAGGTTTGGGGAGAAAAATCCGTCAGGTTTGGGGGGAAATTCCAGCAGGTTTGGGGGGAAATCCTGTCATGTTTGGGGGGAAAAAATCCATCAGGTTTGGGGAAAAATGCGTCAGGTTGGGAAAGAACCCTTCAGGTTGGGAGAAAACCCATCGGGTTTGGGGGGAAAATTCTGTCAGGTTGGGAGAGAACCCTTTAGGTTGGGAGATTCCATCAGGTCTGAGGAGAAATTCCATCAGGTTTGGGGGGAAAAATCCGTCAGGTTTGGGGAGAAAATTCTGTCAGGTTTGGGGAGAAAAATTCCGTCAGCTTTGGGGAGAAATTCCAGCAGGTTTGGGGGGAAATCCTGTCAGGTTTGGGGAAAAAAATCTGTCACATTGGGAGAGAACCCTTTAGGTTGGGACATTCCATCAGGTCTGAGGAGAAATTCTATCAGGTTTGGGGAGAAAAATGCGTCAGGTCTGGGGGGAAAAATCCATCAGGTTTGGGGAGAAATTCTGTCAGGTTTGGGGAGAAAAATTCCATCAGCTTTGGGGGGAAATTCCATCAGCTTTGGGGGGAAATTCCATCAGGTTTGGGGAGAAATCCTGTCAGGTTTGGGGGGAAAAATCCATCAGGTTGGGAGAGAACCCTTTAGGTTGGGAGATTCCATCAGGTCTGAGGAGAAATTCTATCAGGTTTGGGGGGAAAATTCCGTCAGGTTTGTGGAAAAATTCCAGCAGGTTTGGGGAAATATTCCAGCAGGTCTGGGGAGAAAATTCCGTCGGGTTTGGGGAGAAAACCCATCGGGTTTGGGAGGAAATTCCAGCAGGTTTGGGGAGAAAATCCGTCAGGTCTGGGAGGAATTCCATCAGGTTTGGGAGAGAACCCACCAGGACTGGGGAGAAATTTCATGTTTTGGGGAGGAAACCCGTCAGGTTGGCGTTCCAGGCTCTCCCAGCAGCATCCATCACACCCCGACACCAACCCAAAGGATGTCCCCTCTCTCCAGGATAATCCAGCCCGGGATTTCGGGAGGAGCTCCCACCCTGTGCCCATCCCAAAATCCCCCTACCTGGAAGATGCTGGCTCCGTAGGGCGTCCTCCAGGCGTTGAGCAGGTTGTCCTTCCCAGTGCTCACAAACCACTTCCCTGCACCGGGAATTCGGGATCAGCAGCTGAAGGCTGCCCGTGTCACCTCCCTGTCCCCATGGAGTGGCCGAGCCCAGAGGTTTGGGAGAAATGGGAAAACCTGGAAGTTTTCCTCCTGGGGAGTCCTGCCCAGCCAATCCAGGGGCTGCTCCCCTGGGATGGGGTTATGGGGATAAACCGGGGTGGTTTTATGGGAATAACCACAGCTGGGATGGGGTTACGGAAATAACCACAGCCAAAATCAAGGTGGTTTTATGGGAATAACAACATCTGGGATGGGATTATGGGAATAGCCACAGCCAAAACCAGGAGGTTTTATGGGAATAACAACATCTGGGATGGGATTATGGGAATAACCACAGCCAAAACCAGGGTGGTTTTATGGGAATAACCACAGCTGGGACGGGATTATGGGGATAATCTCCACCATAATCACAATGGGTTTATGGGAATAGCCACAAAATGGGATGGTTTTCTGGGAATAACCCCCACCAGAGCCAGGATGGGATTATGGGGATAAATCCTGCCGAAACCAGGGTGGTTTTATGGGATAACCCCACCACAGCCAGGATGGGGTTATGGGGATAACCCCAAGTGCAGCATCCATGGGATGGATCCTGCTGGGACCCTCCAAGTGCTACCCCTCCTGCAGCTCATGGACATCCCTGTCCCCATCCCTGGAGGTGTCCATGGCCAGGCTGGACAGGGCTTGGAGCACCCTGGGATACTGGGAGACATCCCAATTTAAGGCTCCCTCCAACCCCAAATATTCCATTACTCCAGAATCCCCATCCATGAGGTGTCTAGGGGGGGGGGTCAGGTGGAAGAAGGCACCCCAGAGATGAGTTTAAGGTGACTTCCAACCCAAACCATTCCATGATTTAATGATCCCCATCCATGAGGGGTCCTGGGGTGGGTGTCCCATGGAAGAAGGCACCCCAGAGATGAGTTTAAGGTGTCTTCCAACCCAAACCACCCCCTAATTCCATAACCCCATCCATGAGGGATCCCAGGGCGGGCTGTCAGGCAGAAGGCACCCCAGAGATGAGTTTAAGGTGTCTCCCCACCCACCCCACCCCATAATCCCAGAATCCCCACTCATGAGGGGTCCCAGGGTGGGGAAGAAGGCACCTCAGAGATGCCCAGCCCACCCCATTATCCCACAATCCCCATCCATGAGGGGTCCCAGGGTGGGATGTCAGGTGGAAGTCACCCCAGAGATGAGTTTAAGGTGTCCCCCCACCCGCCCCACCCCGTAATTCCACAATCCCCATCCATGAGGGATCCCAAGGTGAGGAAGAAGGCACCCCAAAGATGAGTTTAAGGTGTCTCCCAACCAAAACCACCCCATAATTCCACAATCCCCATCCATGAGGGGATCCCAGGGTGGGATGTCAGGTGGAAGTCACCCCAGAGATGATTTTTAAGGTGTCCCCCCACCCAAACCACCCCATAATTCCACAATCCCCACTCATGAGGGGTCCCAGGGTGGGGAAGAAGGCACCTCAGAGATGCCCAGCCCACCCCATGACTCCACAATCCCCATCCATGAGGGATCCCAGGGTGGGATGTCAGGTGGAAGTCACCCCAGAGATGAGTTTAAGGTGTCCCCCCACCCGCCCCACCCCATAATTCCACAATCCCCATCCATGAGGGATCCCAGGGCGGGCAAGAAGGCACCCCAGAGATGCCCAGCCCACCCCATAATCCCAGAATCCCCACTCATGAGGGGATCCCAGGGTGAGGAAGAAGGTACCCCAGAGATGAGTTTAAGGTGTCCCCCAGCCCACCCCACCCCACCACCCCAGCACCCAGGGCCCCAGCCGTGCCCCTCACCGCAGTAGGCGAATTTGAGGGAGAGGACGCAGCTCTCGTGCAGGTGCAGCTGGTACTTGTCGGGCTTGGTGTGGTGCAGCACCTCCACGTTGCTGCTCTCCATGCCCACGGCCAGCCACTCGCCCGTCGGGCAGTACCCCAGGGAGAAGATCTGCGGGAACAGGGTGGGATACAGGGGATCAGCGGGAATTCCCAGCCAGAGATCCTCCAGGTGACTCCCAACCCGGCTGTTCTGGGATTTGTGGCACTGCTGGAGCTGCTGGCCGGCCCCAAATGGGTGGAGCAGGTTTGGAGAGGGAGATGTGTGGGTTTGGATGGCTCCATCCCCATGGGTATTGCTGCTCTTGCCTATAGGACACAAGGGTTTATGGGGATAACCTCACCACAGGGTTTATGGGGATAAACCACAGCCAGGATGGGTTTATGGGAATAAACCACAGCCAGGATGGGTTTATGGGGATAAACCACAGCCAGGATGGGTTTACAGGAATAAACCACAGCCAGGATGGGTTTACAGGAATAAACCACAGCCAGGATGGGTTTATGGGGATAAACCACAGCCAGGATGGGTTTATGGGGATAAACCACAGCCAGGATGGGTTTATGGGGATAAACCACAGCCAGGATGGGTTTATGGGAATAACCTCACCACAGCCAGGAGGGGTTTATGGGGATAAACCACAGCCAGGATGGGTTTATGGGGATGAACCCTGCCAAAACCAGGATGGGTTTATGGGGATAAACCACAGCCAGGATGGGTTTATGGGGATAAACCACAGCCAGGATGGGTTTATGGGGATAAACCACAGCCAGGATGGGTTTATGGGAATAACCTCACCACAGCCAGGATGGGTTTATGGGGATAAACCACAGCCAGGATGGGTTTATGGGGATAAACCACAGCCAGGATGGGTTTATGGGGATAAACCACAGCCAGGATGGGTTTATGGGGATAAACCACAGCCAGGAGGGGTTTATGGGGATAAACCACAGCCAGGAGGGGTTTATGGGGATAACCTCATCACAGCCAGGATGGGTTTATGGGAATAACCTCACCACAGCCAGGAGGGGTTTATGGGAATAACCTCACCACAGCCAGGAGGGGTTTATGGGAATAACCTCACCACAGCCAGGATGGGTTTATGGGAATAATCTCACCACAGTCAGGATGGGTTTATGGGGATAAACCACAGCCAGGATGGGTTTATGGGGATAACCATGGCCACAGCCAGGAGGGGTTTATGGGAATAACCTCACCACAGCCAGGGAATAACCTCACCACAGCCAGGATGGGTTTATGGGAATAAACCCTGCCCAAACCAGGATGGTTTTATAGGGATAAGCCCCACCACAGCCAGGATCCCAGCTCTGCCCCTTGGGATCAGGCAGGCTGGAATTTCGGGAGGCTCTGCTGGAGGAGGCAGGATGCTGATCCCTGATCCCATCCCACCCACAGGGCACCCAGAGAACTCCATCACAGCCACAGACACCCCACGAGAAGAGCTGCTTCCCCAAAATCCTGCAAGGACGGCACCGAGGAGCCGGCACAACACCCAGGGACCCCCAGGACCACACCAAACCCAGCAGGAACAAACACACTCAGAGCTCCCAGGGGCATTTTCCCAGCAGGAAAATCCCCCTCCTGCAGCAGAACTCCATTTCCCATGGGGATGGATGGATGGATGGATGGAGGGAGGGATGGAGGGATGGAGGGATCCCGGGGCAGTACCTGGGAGGTGAAGTCATGCTGCTGCAGCTGCCGCCCTTCCCGCAGGTCCCAGGAACGCACCGTGTTGTCCAGGCCGCCCGTCCACAGCTTTGTACCGTCGTGGGAGATGTCTATGCAGCTGGCCCCGTCCGTGTGCCCTTGGAATTGCCTTGGGAGCAGGGAGAAACAGGCTGGAATCCTGCCGGGGAGAAGCGCGGAGCCGCGCTCGGGGGACGTTTGAGCGCAGCCAACGCTCCTGGAAATCCACCCAGGATCGGAGTGGGTTTAGGGATGAGCACCAGGAGATGGGGCGGGTCAGCACCAGAGGGTGGCACCAGCCCAAGGAGGATGGTGGATTCTCCATCCCTGGAATGTTTCAGGGCAGGTTGGACAGGGCTCAGAGCAACCTGGGATAGTGGGAGGTGGTTTTGCCGAAGGAAAAGAGGGAAGGGACCAGGATGGGGGGAAGAGGAAAGAGATGGCAGTGGGGTGGGAAAACAGCTAAAAGGACACTGATAGAAGGAAGAGGAAAAGGAACGTTGACAAAAGGAAGAGGAAAAGGAACGTTGACAAAAGGCAGAGAGGAAAAGGGACATTGACAAAGGGAAGAGGAAGAGAGGCATTGAAAGAAAGAGGAAAAGGGACGTTGACAAAAGGCAGAGAGGAAAAGGGACATTGACAAAAAAAGAGGAAAAGGGATGCCGAGAAAGGGCAGAGGAAAAGGGACAATGGCAAAAGGCAGAGAGGAAAAGGGACATTGACAATAGGAAGAGGGACACTGACGGAAGCAAAGAGGACATTGACAAAAGAGGAAAAGGGAGACTGACAAAAGAAGAGGAAAAGGGACATTGACAAAGGGAAGAGGAAGAGAGGCATTGAAAAAAAGAGGAAAAGAGATGTTGATGAAAGAAGAGGAAAAGGGACAATGGCAAAGGGCAGAGGAAAAGGGACATTGACAACAGGAAGAGGGACACTGATGGAAGCAAAAAGGACATTGAAAAAAGAGGAAAAGGGACACTGACAGAAGGAAAAGAGATGCTGTGGAGCCAGAGGAACACTGACAGGAGAAGACAACAACCACCACGACCAGGCAAAAACCACCTTCTGGGCCCTCCCCACCCCACACCCACCCAGCCGGGGGGCTCTCACCTGACCAGGGTCTGGTTGTGCAGGTCCCAGACGGCGATGTTGCCGTCGCTGCAGCACGAGAAGCACACCTTGGCGTCGGGGCTGATGGCCAGCGCGTAGCAGGCGGGCGCAGAGGACGTCAGCTCGGCCTTGATGCGCGGCGTGGGCGACGCCAGGTCCCAGATGGTCAGCGTGCTGGCCTCGCCGCCCACGATCAGCGTGCGCCCGTCCGGCAGCAGCTTGCAGGAGCGGATGTAGTTGTCCCTGTTCTGGGGATGGAAAGGGGGACGTCAGGGAGGGGACGAGGAGAGGGAGGGAGAGGGAGAGGGGTGGTCATGGGGAGAAGGGGAAAAGGGATGTTCATGGGAGAAGAGGAAAAGGGATGTGGAGAGAGAAGAGGGAAAGGGATGTTGATGGGGAGAAGAGGAAAACGGACATTCATGGGGAGAAGAGTAAAAGGGATATGGAGAGGGAAGAGTGAAAGGGACATTGATGGGGAGAACAGGAAAAAAGATGTGGAGAGGGAAGAGGGAAAGGGATATTGATGGGAGAAGAGGAAAAGTGATGTGGAGAGGGAAGAGGGAAAGGGATGTTGATGGGGAGAAGAGAAAAAGGGACATTCATGGGGAAAAGGGGAAAAGGGACATTCATGGGGAGAAGAGGAAAAGTGATGTGGAGAGGGAAGAGGGAAAGGGATATTGATGGGAGAAGAGGAAAAGTGATGTGGAGAGGGAAGAGGGAAAGGGATGTTGATGGGGAGAAGAGAAAAAGGGACATTCATGGGGAAAAGGGGAAAAGGGACATTCATGGGGAGAAGAGGAAAAGTGATGTGGAGAGGGAAGAGGGAAAGGGATATTGATGGGAGAAGAGGAAAAGTGATGTGGAGAGGGAAGAGGGAAAGGGATGTTGATGGGGAAAACAGGAAAAGGAACGTTGATGAGAGAAGAGGAAAAGGGATGTGGAGAGGGAAAAGGGAAAGGGAGTGCAAGGGGGTGGGAGAAGAGGAAAAAGGATGTTGATGAGGAAAGAGGAAAAGGGATGTTGATGGGGAGCAGAGGAAAAGGAACATTGATAGGGGAGAAGAGAAAAAGGGGTGTTGATGGCAAAAGAGGAAAAGGAAAAGGGATGTTGACAGGGGAACAGGAAAAGGGATGTTGATGGGGAGAAGTGGGCAACAGGGTGAGAAAAGAAGAAAAGGGACATCAGTGGGGAGAAGAGAAAAAGGGAAATTTAAGAGGGGAAGAGGAAAAGGGAAATTTAAGAGGGGAAGAGGAAAAGGGAAATTTAAGAGGGGAAGAGGAAAATTTAAGAGGGATAACAGGCAGAGTAAAAGACAGCAATGGAAGACAAAGAGTTGGAAATGGAGAAGAGCAACAGGACGTTACAGACAAAGAGGGAAGGGAGGGCAGTGGGGCAAAGAGGAAACACAGACAGCAACGTGGGGAAGAGATGTCGATGTTAACGAGGGAAAAGACAATTAACAACACCAGAGGTGGGTGAATCCAGGCAGGGAACACAGTGAATCCAGGCAGGGAACACAGTGAATCCAGGCAGGGGACACAGGGAATCCGGGCAGGGGACACAGGGAATCCGGGCAGGGGACACAGGGAATCCGGGCAGGGGACACAGGGAATCCGGGCAGGGGACACGGAGTGGGTGAATTTGGGCAGGGGACACGGAGTGGGTGAATTTGGGCAGGGGACACAGGGAATCCGGGCAGGGGACACAGGGAATCCGGGCAGGGGACACAGAGTGGATGAATCCGGGCAGGGGACACAGTGAATTTGGGCAGGGGACACAGGGTGGGTGAATTTGGGCAGGGGACACAGTGAATTTGGGCAGGGGACACAGAGTGGGCGAATCCGGGCAGGGGACACAGGGTGGGTGAATCCGGGCAGGGGACACAGGGAATCCGGGCAGGGGACACAGGGTGGGTGAACCCAGGCAGGGGATACAGGGAATCCGGGCAGGGGACACAGTGAATCCGGGCAGGGGACACGGAGTGGATGAATTTGGGCAGGGGACACGGAGTGGGTGAATTTGGGCAGGGGACACAGCGAATCCGGGCAGGGGACACAGCGAATCCGGGCAGGGGACACAGGGAATCCGGGCAGGGGACACAGGGAATCCGGGCAGGGGACACAGGGAATCCGGGCAGGGGACACAGCGAATCCGGGCAGGGGACACAGCGAATCCGGGCAGGGCACCCAGCGAATCCGGGCAGGGCACCCGTCCCTCACCAGGCAGTCCAGCTGTGAGATGGGGCTCTTGCTGCCGGGCTGGCTGATGTCCCAGATCTTGACGCAGCCCTTGCCGCCGGTGTAGACGTGCCGGGTGGGGTTGCTGATGGTGACGGCGCACACCACCTCGCCGTGGCTCAGCGTGTTGATCTGCCGCGCGTGCCGCGGGATGCCGGGGCCCGCCAGCGCGTCGTGCGGGAACGGCACCGGCTGCATCTGCCCGTCCGCGCTCACGTGGAACGAGTACGCCCTGATGGGGAGGGGAAAAGGGTGCAGATTTGTGGGGTGTCGTGGGTGATGGAAGTAAAAAATGGGCGTGGTGGTTTGTATGTTGGAAGCAGCTGGGGAGGCGGGGTTTTTGTTTTGCTTTATCTCTTGTGACGCCACGGTGAGGGGCTGGGTGTGTTCTGATCATGGGCCAGGTGTCGAAACCACGTGGAGCAATGTTCCTTGTCCCTCCCAACAAGTCCACGCTCCACAGGGATATCTCCTGGTAATGGGCCATCCAATCCAACCAGTGACATCACACATTACATCATCGAGTTCCTTATCTCCTGTTTATGGGCCATTAAAGCTCACCAATCACATCACACATTACATCACCCAGTGTTCCTTATCTCCTGTTTATGGGCCATTAAAGCTCACCAGTGACATCACACATTACATCATCTCAGAGTTCCTTATCTCCTGGTAATGAATGGGCCATCCAGGCTAACCAATCACATCACACATTACATCACCCCACTGTTCCTTATCTCCTGCTCATGGGCCATCCAGGCTAACCAATCACATCACACATTACACCACTCAGTGTTCCTTATCTCTTCCAAGAGGATATCTCCTGGTAATGGGCCATCAAGGCTCACCAATGACATCACATATTACATCACCCCAGTGTTCCTTATCTCCTCTTAATGGGCCATCAAGGCTCACCAATCACATCACACATTACCTCATCCCCTGGGAGATGCTCCACCCAGTGGGAGGAGCCAACCATTCCTACCCGGATAAAACCTGAGAGTCAGGAACACCAGGTATTGCTTTTCCCCTGGATTCCTGGAGGAAGACTGGGCCCTTCTCACCATTACTTCTTTTTACAGGACCATCTCTACTCCAACAGAACCACGTCTGCCACTCCAGGAGGGCTTACTGTGGACTGCTTCCAAGCCCTGACCAACAGGGGTTATACTTCTGACTCTGTCAGGGTTTCTAGGATTTTTGTTTGGGGTTTTTTGTACTACTACATTTGTATTCTTTATGCTCCTAGTAAAGAACTGTTATTCCTATTCCCCAAACTTTGCCTTTAAAGCCTTTAACTGCAAAACTCTGCCCAGGGGTGCAGTTCTGAGCCTCACGTTGTCACTCAGCTCTCTTCACAGAGCAGGGACAGTCACAAAACAAATCCTTTTCCTGCTGCACACCAAGCACAACTTTCAGCCCCAAAGCACTAACAAGGGTGGGCTGGAGGGAGGAACAAGAAGGATGGGACCTCACAACCTGAAGCACAAATTGGACAATCAAACCCCAACATGCAAATGGACCAAAACTTATAAAAATGTGAGACCTCGTGACTGGTGGGCCATTTGGTGACCATTTTGGGTCCATTTTGTGACCATTTTGTGAATATTTTGTGACCATTTTGTGACCACCTTGGGTGTAGCCCTGGTCAGTCTCTGTCCTGCCCAAGGTGTGTCCTGGAGGCCTTTCAATAAATACCTACTTCACTCTCTAGCTCTGTCCAGTCTCTGTTTCTCTGTTTCATCACTCCCTCCCGGCCACTCCTCCCCTCCAATCCCACAGAATTCCAAGTGGTGCTTACGGTTTCCCTCCGGGGATGGAGGCCAGGCTGGAGGGCAGGCCCGGGGCTCGCATGGGGGGGTGTGGGTCAAACCCGACCTGCCGAGGGAAGCACGGACAGGGTGAGGCCAGGGACGGGCCAGGAATGTCACACAGCCTCCCACCCGTGACCCCTGGGGACACTGGGCAGCTCCTGCCTTTCCCCTGCCCCTCAGTAATTGGCATTTCCCCCCGGCAGGAAAGGGGAACCAGCCAAAGGTTTTGGGTCTGCAAGAACCCAAAGGTGGGACACGCTCCCCTCACCCCGTGTCGATCCCAAACCCCCAGGGATGGGATCGGCCACGCTGTGCCCAGCACCCCGAGGGCAGAAACCCCAATCCCGGCTTTAATGGCAGAGCTTGACTCTCCTTGTTCTGCCTTAAAACAGGAGTTTGGGGAGAGGAACGGGAAGGGGGTTGAGGAGTGGGATAACGGGGCAAGAAATAGGATACAGGACTAAGGAATGGGATAAGGGGCTGAGGAATGGGATAAGGGAGCAAGAAATAGGATACAGGACTAAGGAATGGGAAGGGGGTTGAGGATTGGGATAAAGGGTTGAGGAATGGGATAAGGGCCTGAGGAACGGGACATGCGGCCCAGGAATGGGATAAAGAGGTTGAGGAACAGGATGTGGGGCCGAGGAACGGGATAAAGGGGTTGAGGAAGAGGATAAGGAGCTGAGGAATGGGATAAAGGGGCCAAAGAATGGGATAAGGAGCCGAAGAACAGGATACGAGGCAAAGGAATGGGATAAAGGGGCCGAGGAACAGGAAGGACAAACCCCAACCCAGCAGCACACGCACATCACCCCACAAGAAAGCGCCTCCATCCCCACCCCCATCAACCCCAAACCACCGCTGGCTTTAGGGAGACGGAGAGCCCCACCCTTGCCACGCCCCACACCCCTCCCAGACCCACCTCCCAGCAGCCCCCGGGGAGAAAGGAGCTAAAAGTGCTACGTACAGCTCCAAAGCTCACCATTGGCGACCGGCCGTAGGCGGCGGCGGCGGCGGCGGCCGCGCTCATCTGCGGGGGCAGGTTGTGCAGCCCCGCGTAGGCCCCGGGGCTGGTCAGGGACCCGTTCATCTCGTGGTGCCCCATCATGGCGAAGGGCGCCGCGTAGGAGCCTGCGATGGAGATGGGCGTGCGCAGCGCCGAGGCTGCGGGAGGGGACAGCGTCACGGTGGGGACACGGCTGGGGACAGGGCAGGGGATACAGCAGAGGACACAGCAGGGCTGGGGACATGGCAGGGCTGGGGACACAGCAGGGGACATGGCAGGGCAGGGGACATGGCTGGGGACAGGGCAGGGCTGGGGACAGGGCAGGGCTGGGGACACAGCAGGGGACATGGCTGGGGACAGGGCAGGGCTGGGGACAACATCATGGCAGGGACAGAGCAGGGGACGTGGCAGGGCTGTGCCATGGGGACAGCAGTGATACCGTCACAGGGACGGGCTGGGGGGACAGTGGTGACACCGTGACAGGGACGGGCTGAGGCTGTGCTGGGGGGACAGCGGTGACACTGTGACAGGGACGGGCTGGGGCTGTGCTGTGGGGACAGTGGTGACCCTGTTGTGACACCATGACAGGGACGGGCTGAGGCTATTCTGGGGGGACAGTGGTGACATCATGACAGGGGTGGGCCGGGGCTGTGCTGTGGGGACAGCGGTGACACTGTGACAGGGACGGGCTGGGGCTGTGCTGTGGGGACAGCGGTGACACTGTGACAGGGACGGGCCAGGGCTGTGCTATGGGGACAGCGGTGACACTGTGACAGGGACGGGCCGGGGCTGTGCTGTGGGGACAGCGGTGACACTGTGACAGGGACGGGCCGGGGCTGTGCTGTGGGGACAGCGGTGACACTGTGACAGGGACGGGCCGGGGCTGTGCTGCGGGGACAGCGGTGACCCCGTGGTGACACCGGTACCCACCCAGGGGGTCCATGCTGCTGGGTTTGCCGGGCATGGGCCTCAGCCCCGGGGTGCTGCTGGTGCCCGGGGTGGGAGCGTCGTTCCTGGGCGTCGGAGTGTTGGACTTGAGGCCGGGCGTGGAGGATTTGTCATTCTGGGGGGAGAAGAAAGGACGGAGAGCACGGGATGAGCTCCAGCTGGAGGGACACAGAGCCCCCGGTGACGCCACGAGAAGGGGACGTACGTGGCCCAGGTCCTTGGTCTTGGAGGAGGGAGTGCTGCTGGAGGAGGCCACCGAGGCTGGGCTGTTGGGAGCGTCCCCCTTCTTCAGCCCACGCGCTTTGTCCAGGCCGTTCTCCGGGGGGGAATGGGCCGGGCTCACCCGGGGCGTGGCGGGGTCCTGGCGGGTGGGAGAGGCTTTGGAATTCCCATTCCCGCCCTCCTTCAGGCCGGGATGGGGAGGGAGACCCTAAGGAATCACTTCCCACACCCTAAAAACCCACACTGTGTGTCCCCCACCACGCCCCAAAGCCACCCGGGGCCTCACCTCGTTGGAGACATCGACCACCAGGTCATCGCTCTTGTCACCATCGCTGTCCTGCAACACAGACCGTGTCACACCCCGCAGAGAGCCCCCAGGCCACCCCCAACAGCAGCAGGACACACTCAGGCTGGAGATCAGGGGGAATTTTCACGGGAATGTTGGTCAGGTGTTGGAAAGGGCTGCCCAGGGCAGGGGTGGAGGCGGTCAGGGGAGAGGATGTGGCACTTGGGGACACGTATTATGGTGGCCTTAGTGATGCTTGGACCCCATGGACTGAAGCCTTTTCCATCCTGAACGACTCCATGGTTCTCTGCCCCACATCACACATGGAAAACATCACCCAAATCCCGGTTTCTGCCCCCAAAGTGCTGCCCCGGGGTGTCCCTGTCCCTCACATATCGGCTCATGCTGTCCTTCTCCTCCGCTTTCCTCTTCTTGGAGTCGATGCCGTAGTCCGTGGAGCTGCGGTGCTTCTCGCTGGCCCGCAGGCTCTCCGAGGGGGACACGGAATTGTTCTGTGGAGACCAGACAGCCTTGGAGGGGGGGACACAAGGAAAGGCATTCCACATTCCACGAGGGGACAGGAACATCCCAAAAGGATGAGATCCTCATGGTCCCATCCCATGCCACAGGATCCAACATGAGCCTGGCTGGGAACGCTGGGACGATGTCCCTGGACATCCTGAGCTCCTCTGCTGCGGCAAAGTGCAGGAGGAGGTTGTTGTTTGTAAAAACACCTGGGAAATCCCACATGGGGCAGGAATGACAGAGCCCAGCGCCCACGGCACAGCTCTGCCCCCTGGGAATTCTGCTCCTTGGGAATTCTGCTCCTTGGGAATTCTGCTCCTTGGGAATTCTGCTCCTTGCTTTAAGCTCCAGAGGCCAGGAGGTGCTGACATTCCCAGGAAGAGATGCTGGCATTCCCAGGAAAGCTCCAGAGCCCAGGAGATACCGGCATTCCCAGGAAAAGATGCCAGTATTCCCAGGAAAGCTCCACAGCCCAGGAGATACCGGCATTCCCAGGAAAGCTCCAAAGCCCTGGAGATGCCAGCATTCCCTTGAAGAAATGCCAGTATTCCCAAGAAAGCTCCAAAGCCCAGAAGATGCCAGTATTCCCAGGAAAACTCCAAAGCCCAGGAGATGCCGGCGTTCCCAAGAAACTCTGGAAGCAAACCCAGCAGCACAACCAGGAGGAGGAATTCCTGGCCCCAATCCCCCATCCCAGCCCTCCATCCCCGGGATCCATCCCGGCTCCTCCGGCGCCCGCCCCGGCTGAAAGGCAGAACCAAAGCAGTTGGTGTTTCTCCTCGGCCCCCACTAAGCAGCTTTGGATAACACGGAGCTCTTTCTTCCCGGGCAGTCATGCTGAAAAACCCCCTCGCAGCTCCCGGAGAATCATGTCAGGCATTTAGAGGCATCGATCCATTCAGCCCCGCTCCTTGGCCCGCCGCCAAGGAACTAAATATTTTTTATTGCACAGGCAAAAAAAAAAAAAAAAAAACCAAAAAAAAAGGGCTGGAAGGGGGGGAGGAGAGGAAAAAAAAATATGAATGACTAAGGCTGATTATGGCAGGCATTAAAGCTCCACGGGGAATACCCCGGCTGGCAGGTTATGGATTGGGAAGCTGCCCGGCCCCGACGGCCCCCTGCCCGCCGCAGGAGCGGGTTAATGATGCCCAATTCCCCTCTGCCTCTCTCTCCCCCCTCTCCTCGCCGAGCATTTCCCTTCCCCGCTCTCCAAAGGGCCGTTTGTGGGCTCGGGGCTGGCAGGAAATCGCTGCCAAGCCGCAGCTCGGCCGGGCTTTGTTCCTGGCAGATTTTCACAGGGAAAAAAAAAAAATAAAACCCAAGCAGGCGGGCTGGGGAAAAGAGCTCCGGGAGCTGGGAGCCTGCCCCACCTCTGTCAGCGGCACAGAGAGCTCAGGGACACGTCCCGGGCACCTCCACTGCCCATCCCGGGGTTGGACAGCCTTTTCCGAGGGGAAATTCCTCCTGGTGTCCCGTTTTTCCTGACACCGGGGTGGGAGGTGCTGGCTCAGCCCCAGCCCGAGGGAATGGCAGCCCCAGCCTGGCTCCTGCCTGTCCTCAGTGTCCTCTCCATCCCTGATCCCAGGGAATCCATCCCAAAGGAATCCATCCCAAAGGAATGGCAGCTCCAACCTGGCTCCTGCCTGTCCTCAGTGTCCTCTCCATCCCTGATCCCAGGAGATCCATCCCAAGGGAATGGCAGCCCCAGCCTGGCTCCTGCCTGTCCTCCGTGTCCTCTCCAGCCCTGATCCCAGGGAATCTATCCCAAAGGAATCCATCCCAAAGGAATGGCAGCCCCAATCTGCCTCCTGCCTGTCCTCAGTGTCCTCTCCATCCCTGATCCCAGGGAATCCTTCCCAAGGGAATGGCAGCCCCAGCCTGGCTCCTGCCTGTCCTCAGTGTCCTCTCCACCCCTGATCCCAGGGAATCCTTCCCAAGGGAATCCATCCCAAGGGAATGGCAGCCCCCAGCCTCAACGCCCTCTGATCCCAGGGATTCCATCCCAAAAGCCACCTCTGAGGTGTCGCAGCCCTCCAAAATCCAGGGATTTCCCGCCGTTAGGAACTGCTCGAGCTTCCAGGTCCCGCTGAATAATGAGGAATGACCAACCCCACCCTGGATTAGGTGACCCCAGGTGACAGGGGCCATCAGGTGACAGCTCATCATTCAATCAGGAATGAGGCAGCTCCCCTGACCAGCCAAAAGGACGGAATTTCCTGACGCTCTGCCACCAGCAAAGGGATTTAAATCAAATTTCCAAAGCGCCGCCACGGAGAAGGTGACTCCTCTCAGCCCGGCGCAGCTCTCCCAGGCAGGATGAGGGGTTTTATGGCCTGGTTTTTATGGTTTAATCAGGCCTGTGCCAAAGGCAGCCCTTCAGCCACCCAGGCGGGGGTGGTTTTTGAAAGGGATAAATAAAACTCGGCCGCCGAAAAGCGGGAGGAAAAAAAAAGGAAGGAATGGGACTTACTGCACTTGAGTCTCGCTCTTCAGGAGATGCAGAGGGGAGGGCACAGCCAGAACAGAGACAGGGAAATAAAGCAGGTTAGGACAAGGCTTAAACCAGGAAAAAAAAATCCCAGAACCTCCTCTCAGGCTCTCAACTCCAACCCTTAAACTCAAGCCCTGTCTGGGCTCTTTAAAATCTGCCCCATCCATCTCTCCCACCCAATCCAACGGGATTTATCCGCCCAAACCCGGCTGGGAACGCCCAGGATCCCAAGGGAATGGCAGCAGCCCCAGGTGTGTGTCCCTGAGGTCACCCCTGGGTGACAGCCCCACACCCAGGACGTGGTTCAGCCTCTCGTTTGTACCCAGATGTGCACATTTTCCCATGGAATCCCACACATTTCCCCCTGGGATCCCACACATTTTCCCCCTGGGATCCCACACATTTCCCCCCTGGGATCCCACAAATTTTCCCCCTGGGATCCCACAAATTTTCCCCCTGGGATCCCACACATTTCCCCCCGGGATCCCACACATTTCCCCCCGGGATCCCACACATTTCCCCCCGGGATCCCACACATTTCCCCCCCGGGATCCCACACATTTCCCCCCCGGGATCCCACACATTTCCCCCCCGGATCCCACACATTTTCCCCCGGGATCCCACACATTTCCCCCTGGGATCCCACACATTCTCCCATGGGATCCCACACATCTCCCCCTGGGATCCCACACATTTTCCCCCGGGATCCCACACATTTTCCCCCGGGATCCCACACATTTCCCCCCTGGGATCCCACACATTTCCCCATGGGATCCCACACATTTCCCCCCTGGGATCCCACACATTTTCCCATGGGATCCCACACATTTCCCCATGGGATCCCACACATTTCCCCATGGGATCCCACACATTTCCCATGGGATCCCACACATTCTCCCATGGGATCCCACACATTTCCCCCCGGGATCCCACACATTTCCCCCCTGGGATCCCACACATTTCCCCATGGGATCCCACACATTTCCCCCCTGGGATCCCACACATTTTCCCATGGGATCCCACACATTTCCCCCTGGGATCCCACACATTTCCCCATGGGATCCCACACATTTCCCCTGGGATCCCACACATTTTCCCACGGGATCCCACACATTTTCCCCCTGGGATCCCACACATTTCCCCCTAGGGATCCCACACACTTCCCATGGGATCCCACACATTCTCCCCTGGGATCCCACACATTTCCCCCCCGGGATCCCACACATTTCCCCCCGGGATCCCACACATTTCCCCCCGGGATCCCACACATTTCCCCCCGGGATCCCACACATGTCCCATGGGATCCCACACATTTCCCCCTGGGATCCCACACATTTCCCCCTGGGATCCCACACATTTCCCATGGGATCCCACACATTTCCCCCTGGGATCCCACACATTTCCCCCTGGGATCCCACACATTTCCCCCCTGGGATCCCACACATTTCCCCCTGGGATCCCACACATTTCCCCCCTGGGATCCCACACATTTCCCCATGGGATCCCACACATTCCCCCTGGGATCCCACACATTTCCCCCCTGGGATCCCACACATTTCCCCCCTGGGATCCCACACATTTCCCCCCGGGATCCCACACATTCTCCCATGGGATCCCACACATTTTCCCATGGGATCCCACACATTTCCCCCCCGGGATCCCACACATTTCCCCCCTGGGATCCCACACATTTCCCCCCGGGATCCCACACATTCTCCCATGGGATCCCACACATTTCCCCCCGGGATCCCACACATTTCCCCCTGGGATCCCACACATTTCCCCCTGGGATCCCACACACTTCCCCTGGGATCCCACACATTTCCCCCCTGGGATCCCACACATTTTCCCCCTGGGATCCCACAAATTTTCCCCCCGGGATCCCACACATTTCCCCTGGGATCCCACACATTTCCCCCCGGGATCCCACACATTTCCCCCCTGGGATCCCACACATTTTCCCATGGGATCCCACACATTTTCCCCCTGGGATCCCACACATTTCCCCCCTGGGATCCCACACATTTTCCCATGGGATCCCACACATTTCCCCCTGGGATCCCACACATTTCCCCCTGGGATCCCACACATTTCCCCCCCGGGATCCCACACATTTCCCCCCGGGATCCCACACATTTTCCCATGGGATCCCACACATTTCCCCCTGGGATCCCACACATTTTCCCCCTGGGATCCCACACATTTCCCCCTAGGGATCCCACACATTTCCCCCCCGGGATCCCACACATTTCCCCCCCGGGATCCCACACATTTCCCCCCCGGGATCCCACACATTTCCCCTGGGATCCCACACATTTTCCCATGGGATCCCACACATTTTCCCCTGGGATCCCACACATTTCCCCCTGGGATCCCACACATTTTCCCCTGGGATCCCACACATTTCCCCCCGGGATCCCACACATTTCCCCCCGGGATCCCACACATTTCCCCCCCGGGATCCCACACATTTTCCCATGGGATCCCACACATTTTCCCATGGGATCCCACACATTTCCCCCCCGGGATCCCACACATTTCCCCCCTGGGATCCCACACATTTCCCCCTGGGATCCCACACACTTCCCATGGGATCCCACACATTTCCCCCCTGGGATCCCACACATTTTCCCCCCTGGGATCCCACAAATTTTCCCCCCGGGATCCCACACATTTCCCCCCCGGGATCCCACACATTTCCCCCCTGGGATCCCACACATTTCCCATGGGATCCCACACATTTCCCCCCCGGGATCCCACACATTTCCCCACGGGATCCCACACATTTCCCCCTGGGATCCCACACATTTCCCCCTGGGATCCCACACATTTCCCCCTGGGATCCCACACATTTCCCCCCTGGGATCCCACACATTTCCCCCTGGGATCCCACACACTTCCCATGGGATCCCACACATTTCCCCCCTGGGATCCCACACATTTTCCCCCTGGGATCCCACAAATTTTCCCCCCGGGATCCCACACATTTCCCCCCCGGGATCCCACACATTTCCCCCCTGGGATCCCACACATTTCCCATGGGATCCCACACATTTCCCCCCCGGGATCCCACACATTTCCCATGGGATCCCACACATTTCCCCCTGGGATCCCACACATTTCCCCCCCGGGATCCCACACATTTCCCCCCGGGATCCCACACATTTTCCCATGGGATCCCACACATTTCCCCCCGGGATCCCACACATTTTCCCATGGGATCCCACACATTTCCCCCCCGGGATCCCACACATTTTCCCCCGGGATCCCACACATTCTCTCATGGGATCCCACACATTCTCCCATGGGATCCCACACATTTCCCCCTGGGATCCCACACATTTCCCCTGGGATCCCACACATTCTCCCATGGGATCCCACACATTCTCCCCTGGGATCCCACACATTTCCCCCCGGGATCCCACACATTTCCCCCCGGGATCCCACACATTTCCCCCTGGGATCCCACACATTTCCCCCTGGGATCCCACACATTTTCCCATGGGATCCCACACACTTCCCCCCGGGATCCCACACACTTCCCCCTGGGATCCCTGGCAATCTGAATCCAGGCAGGGAAAGCAATGGAACTGGATCACTGCTAGCAATGGGTTTGTCTCACTGTTTGGTTTTTTTTCTTTATCCCCACCCCAAATCCCTCCTCAGAGCCCACCAGGCTCAGGGAGGCTGTGGGAACCTGCCCTGCCAAGGGAAATATCCCAAATCCTCCTCTCTGGGGGATCTGCTGGGACACCCCTGCACCTGGAACCACAGATCCTTCCATCCTACAAATGGCTGGATCCCTAAAAACGGGGAAAAACCCCAAATTCCTGGTGCCCAGAGCTGGATCCCTGCCCAGGGAAGGGTCTGACGGGGATGGAGAGGAGGAGGAGGATGATGAAGGCTGTTTTCCCATGAAGGCACAGCACAGGAACTGCAGCCAGGCTCCACCAAAGGCTGGGCATCATTTATAGGGAATTCTGCATCCCTAAAAGCTCGATCCCATGATCTGACTGCAGCTGACCCCAGGGATGAGGGGTGGGAAATTACCAGGAGTGTTCCCCCAGCATCCAGAGGGACCTGGAGCTGCTGGAGCAACGCCAGGGGAGGTCCCAGAGCTGGACTGGGAGCACTGGGAATGGTCACCTGGAGCAGGGAAGGCTCCAGGGAGAGCTCAGAGCCATTCCCAGGGTATGGAGGGGCCCCAGGAGAGGGACTGGGGACAAGGGACAGGACACAGGGAATGGCTTCAGAGTGGGAAAGGGGATTTTGGGGTGGGATATTGGGAAGGAATTCCTGCCTGGGAGAGAGGTGAGGGCCTGGCACAAGGTGCCCAGAGAAGCCCCTGGAAGGTCCAAGGGCTGGGACACCCTGGGACAGTGGGAGATGGACAGGGGTGGATTGGGATGAGCTTTAAGGTCCCTCCTAACCCAAACCATCCCGGGATTCCGTGATGAACAATAAACCCCAGCCCTGCCCAGGGAGCCTGGAATCCCCTGGGTGGGATACTGGAAGGAATTCCTGGCTGGAAAGGTGGCAAGGACCTAACACAGGGTGCCCAGAGCAGCCCTGAACCCCTGGGGACACCTCAGAGCACCCCAGAACAGCAACACGCCGCATCCTTTAACACTTCCACCACTTCCAACCTTTTCCTGCCCTTCCAACCAACCCAAGACTGCAGCACCCAGAAGGGCCGGGCTGGGACACCCGGGACAGTGGGAGGTGGACAGGGACAGGGCTGGATGAGCTTTATGGTTCCTCCCAACCCAAACCATCCCAGGATTCCACGATGAACAATAAATCCCAGCCCTGCCCCCTGGGAATCCTCTGGGTGGGATACTGGAAGGAATTCCTGGCTGGAAAGGTGGCAAGGACCTGGCATAGGGTACCCAGAGCAGCCCTGAACCCCTGGGGACACCTCAGAGCACCCCAGGACAGCAACACGCCGCATCCTTTAACACTTCCACCCTTTCCCTCCCCTTCCACCCAACCAACCCAACCCTGCAGCACCCAGAAGGGCTGGGCTGGGACACCCTGGGACAGTGGGAGGTGGACAGGGACAGGGCTGGATGAGCTTTAAAGTTCCTCCCAACCCAAACCATCCCAGGATTCTGTGATGAACAATAAATACCAGCCCTGCCCATGGGGCCTGGAATCCTCTAGGTAGGATATTGGAAGGAATTCCTGGCTGGAAAGGTGTCAAGGACCAAACACAGGGTGCCCAGAGCAGCCCTGAACCCCTGGGGACACCTCAGAACACCCCAGGACAGCAAAACGCCGCGTCCTTTAACACTTCCACCACTTCCACCCTTTCCCTCCCCTTCCACCCAACCCAACCCTGCAGCACCCAGAAGGGCCGGGCTGGGACACCTGGGACAGTGGGAGGTGGACAGGAGTGGATTGGGATGAGCGTTAAGGTTCATCCCTTAAAGTTCAACCCCTGGGAACATCTCAGAGCACCCCAGGACAGCAACACGCCGCATCCTTTAACACTTCCACCACTTCCAACCTTTTCCTGCCCTTCCAACCAACCCAAGACTGCAGCACCCAGAAGGGCCGGGCTGGGACACCTGGGACAGTGGGAGGTGGACAGGAGTGGATTGGGATGAACTTCAAAGGTTCCTCCCAACCCAAACCATCCCAGGATTCCATGATGAACAATAAATCCCAGCCCTGCCCACGGGGCCTGGAATCCTTTGGGTGGGATACTGGAAGGAATTCCTGGCTGGAAAGGTGGCAAGGTCCCAACACAGGGTACCCAGAGCAGCTGTGGCTATCCCTGAACCCCTGGGGACACCTCAGAGCAGCCCAGAACAGCAACACGCCGCATCCTTTCTTTGAACATTTCCACCCTTTCCCTCCCCTTCCAACCCAACCCACCCCACCCCTGCGGCACCCAGAGCTCCATCTCCCTCACCTCTGTGGTCCAAATCGTGGTGGTTCTTCTCGTCCTTGACGGCCAGGTGTGCCTGGCTGCCCAGGGCCCCCAGCGCCAGCAGCCCCGAGGTGGCGCCGCTGACGGGCGGGATCCCGGGGGGCTGCAGCCCCGAGGGGTGAGGGGGCAGCTGCACGGGCGGCCCGTGGGCAGCGTGGGACAGGTGCTGGGCCTGGAGCTGCTGCTGCTGCAAGGAAAGCACCGGGTGAGGCCCAGGGGAACGTTTCCCCCCGGGAAGGGACGAGCCCGGCTCCACCGGGTGGGTGCCTGCAAGGAGAAGCCCCCCCTGACCCTGGTAGGGGTGGGTGAGGGAGGATTGTCCAGGGCTGCAGCACAGTGGGTGAGTCCTGAAATCCCAGAAGGCTCGTCCCCTGTGGATGGGGCTTAGTGTGGATTTTCTAGCAGCAAAAGGGAAAAAAAAATCAAAAAAAAACCCCACCAGGAATCCCACCCAGGACGGGGTTTGGGGCGCCCAGGAGGCACAGAGACTCCATGGCTGGAGGGCAGCAGCTAAAACTGGTCAGAAAAAGAGAAAATCCCAGCAGCCAGGAGCCTCCCCAGACAGCTCCTTCTGCTCAGAGCAGCTTCCAAGGTGCTTCGTGGGGAGAGGAAAAATTCCACACCATGGAATTCCTGGTGTTATCCCAGGATCCTGCTGCTCCCATCCCCTCCTGACACCAGCAGGGCTCCTGGCAGAGGATAAATCCTGCAGGGATCCCCCATTCCCACCATGGAACCCCACACATCCCCCCCCAGCTGCCCCCAGGGGTTGTTGGGAGTGAACCCCACACTCCTCCAGCCGTGGGGAGTCACTGCCCGCTCCATTCAGCTGGAAAAAGCAGCTCTGGGGAAGAGGAAGGCAAAAACCAGACACGTTCCCTACTTCAAACACAACCCTGGAAGAAAAAAGCAGCTGAAATCCAAGGAGCCACGTTCCCAGAGGCAGCCCTGGTGCAGCCACGAGGGTCTTGGAGCTGCTGCCTGGGACCCTCCTGCCTGCAGCCACAGCCCCTCCAGCAGCCGCCAGGAGAGCACACCTGGGCAGCTGAGCACACCTGGGACCACATCTGGGGACACCTGGAACGAGGGGACATCCCCAGGGAGGGAGACACCACAACAGGGGGGACACCTGGAACGAGGGGACACCTGGAATGAGGGGACATCCCAATGAGGGGACATCCCCAACAAGGGGGACACCTGGAACTAGGGGACACCCCAACGAGGGGACATCCCCAAAGAGGGAGACACCACAACAAGGGGGACACCTGGAATGAGGGGGATACCCCCAAAGAGGGGACACCCCCAAAGAGGGGGACACCCCCAACGAGGGGGACACCCCCAACGAGGGGGACAGTGACACCTGGACCGAGGGGACATCCCCAATGGAGGGACACCCCCAAGGAGGGGACACCCCCAAGGAGGGGACACCCCCAAGGAGGGGACACCCCCAAGGAGGGGACACCTGGAACGAGGGGACATCCCCAAAGAGGGGACAACCTGGAACTAGGGGACACCACAACGAGGGGGACACTCCCAATGAGGGTGACACCTGGAATGAGGGGACACCCCCGATGAGGGTGACAGTGACACCTGGAACAAGCAGACACCCCAACAAGGGGACACCTGGACCGAGGGGACATCCCCAATGGAGGGGACACCCTCAAGGAGGGGACACCCCCAAGGAGGGGTCACCCCGGCTGCAGCAGAGCTCTCCAGGTCCCCCTGGCAGCCTGGATCAGGATCCGTGTCCCAGGACACTCTGAGGGACAAAGAGGGACGGCCACAGCAGGACGTGGTGGCACCAAGGCCACCCCCAGGGACACGGCTCCATCGAGGACATTTCCAGCTCGTCCTGCCCAGAGCTGCAGAAGGTGCATCCAGGAGCTCCAGGATCCCTGGAATGTCCAAGGCCAGGCTGGCCAAGGCTTGGAGCAGCCTGGGACAGTGTCCCTGCCATGGCAGGGGGTGGCTCCGGATGGGACTGAAGGTCCCTTCCCACCCAAACCATTCCAGGGCTCCATGGTGAGGGCTCCCCACAGGAAAATCCACGTTTTGGGGGAAGAGCTGTGGCCCATTCCCGAGGGAAAGGGAATTCCTGTTTTGGGCAGCAGCAGGTGACGTCCTGTCCCACTCCATGGGCACAGCAGGGTCATCCTGTGGGATGGACAGGGAAATCCCCATCCAGGAGGAGATTCCAGCTGGGAGCTGAAGGCAGAGGCGCAGTCCCAGGCACAGCAGATCCAGGAGATCAGCTCTGAAATCCCAGCAGGAGCAGGAGATCCATAAATCCATAAATCCCCCAGCCCTGGAAAAGCAGGAGCTGGTTGTGCCAGCAGGACGGGGAGTATCCTCGGGATGGACATTCCAGAGTGGCCCCAGAGCAGGGCACAAGGCTCAGCAGCTCCTCAGCATCCCCAAAACCAACGGAAACACATCCTTGGGCTCTTCCCAATCCCAATTTCCCAGGATTTCCAGCCACTGGAAGCAGAGGCAGGGCATTGCAGCAGAGCATCATCCCAGAGAACAGCCCTGGGGGCTTTTCCAGCACCTCCAACACCATTCCCAAACTCCTCTCTCCTGGGAGCTCTCCACTGGTGCCCGGCCCTGGAATTCAGCAAGATCCAACGTTTGATCCTCAGCAACCTTCCAGGAACATCAGCGGGCTGGAACTCATCCCAGCAGCTTTCCAGCCCGAGGGAAGGGGACGTGGCCTGAAGGAACAGCAGCATTCCCATTCCCAGGATGTCCATGGGAATTCCAACCCTGGCGACAGCACAGCCCCAGGAATCGGCTCCTGGAGTTGCTCCAGCACAGAAGAATAAAAACCAAAAAAACCCTGGGATTTATTCCTGGTTTTTTTTTTTTTAGGCTGCCAAGAGATAAATCCATCCAGGTGAGCTGCAGGGTGTGGGCACCGAGGTCAGGACACAGCATCCTCCAGGGGATTCTTGTTTCGGTGTTCTCCCCTCTGGCAGCGGGAAATGCAGAGCAGAATCCAGGTGGGACATCCCAAAGCCGTGTCCTCGGGGTAGCCAAGATCCCAGAGATCCCAAAGATGCCAAAGGTGCCGAGCTCCAGCCGTGTCCCATTCCCGTGGTGAGGAGAGGAGGAGGCCAGGGCACGTCCTGGGCTGCTGCTGGAGAATTCCCAGTGCTCCATCCCACAGGGACACATCCTGGAGACTCCGTGGAGGAGGAGGACAAAGCCCAGCAGAGCTCCTGTGGTGGTTTTTTTTTTCCTGCTTGCTCCGAGTTTTTTCCTGCTGGAAATTCCTCCTTTCCCTCCCATCCCTTCATCCCAACCCCTGGAAAAGGATTTGGTCAAACCACCGGGTGAGGAGGGTTTGCTGCAGCAAAAATAAAATTCCCAAAAAAAAATCCCCCTGCACAGGTGGATGAGTGACAGAAACACGCAGAGGACAAGGATTTGGGGCAGCATTCCAGGATCCTGGAGTGACTGAGCACTGCGCATCCAGCTGAACCCCAACACACAACTGGGCTCCTCGTGCCCCAAAATCCCAGGAAAACAGGAGCCTGGGGACCCCCATCCTGCCAATCCAACCCCCACGGAGCTCCAGGGGTGTCACACCGGGATGGGGACACGGGAACAGGTCCCAAATGTGGGAGGGAGGCTGGAGGGAGCGCCTTTAATTGGATTATGGCCCTCACACTCCGAGCCTTTGTCCCCGATTTAATGGTTCAGCACCCGGGTCCAGCAATGGCCCTACACTCACTGCTGGGGTCTCTTCCCAGGGAAATCATTCCCAGGGAAATCATTCCCAGGGAAATCATTCCAAGGGCTCCATTTCCAGGAAAATCATTCCCAGGCCTACAACCAAACCAAGGCTCCATTTCCAAGGAAATCATTCCCAGGGCCACAGCCAAACCAAGGCTCCATTTCCAGGGAAATCATTTCCAGATAAACCATTTCCAGGGCTACAACAAAACCAAGGCTCCAATTCCAGGGAAATCATTCCCAGTGCCATAACCAAACCAGGGCTCCATTTCCAGGGAAATCAACTCCAGGGAAATAATTTCCAGGGCTACAACCAAACCAGGGCTGCATTTCCAAGGAAATCATTTCCAAGGAAATCATTCCAGTGCCATAACCAAACCAAGGCTCCATTCCCAGGGAAATCAATTCCAGGGCTACAACCAAACCAGGGCTCCATTTCCAAGGAAATCATTTCCAGGAAAATAATTTCCAGTGCCATAACCAAACCAAGGCTCCAATTCCAGGGAAATCATTCCCAGGAAAATAATTTCCAGGGCCACAACCAAACCAAGGCTTTATTTCCAGGGAAATCAATTCCAGGAAAATAATTTCCAGGGCTACAACCAAACCAGGGCTATATTTCCAGGGAAATAATTTCCAGGGAAATCATTCCAGTGCCATAACCAAACCAAGGCTCCATTCCAGCCCCAGCCCCAAGAGCAGGAGCTGCCAGAAAATGATCAAGATGCATAAAATTAACAGGTCTTGACCTCAAAAGGGGCAAAAAGAAAAGTCTTGGAGTGTTTTGGGGGTTTGGGGCAGGCTGGGGACAGTGGGGACACCCAGGGCTGGCACAGGGACACGCCAGGGCAGAGCAAAGGGACCCAGGGCTGTGTCCATGTGGGCAACCCTACAAAAACAACCCGCTGGGGACAGGGCCAAACCCCAAATCCGCTGCGTTTGGGGGCTCAGGGGCTGCAGCTGCCACCCCAAAGCAGCTCCTCGCTCTGGGATGAGCCTGGAGCCATCCCTAAAAACCACGGGAAGCCATGGGATCACCATCCCCTGCGGCCAGCAGCGACCCTACAATAACAAACCGCTCCCAAAAACCCCAAATCCTCGGGATTTTGTGCTCTGGGAAGCTCTGGAGCAGGTGCAGGAGCACAAATCCCGCACCCCAACCAGCTCCTCACTCTGGGATGAGCCTGGAACCATCCCTAAAAACCACAGGAGGCCATGGGATCACCGTCCCCTGCGGCCAGCAGCGACCCTACAACAACAAACCGCTCCCAAAAAACCCCAAATCCTCGGGATTTTGTGCTCTGGAGCAGGTGCAGGAGCACAAATCCTCCACCTAAACCAGCTCCTCGCTCTGGGATGAGCCTGGAACCATCCCTAAAAACCACGAGAAGCCATGGGATCACCGTCCCCTGCAGCCAGCAATGACCCTACAACAACAAACCACTCCAAAAAAACCCCAAATCCTCGGGATTTTGTGCCTTTGGGGGCACCAGAGCAGGTGCAGGAGCACAAATCCTGCACCCCAACCAGCTCCTCGCTCTGGGATGAGCCTGGAACCATCCCTAAAAACCACGAGAAGCCATGGGATCACCATCCCCTGCTGCCAGCAGCGACCCTACAACAACAAACCGCTCCCAAAAACCCCAAATCCTCGGGATTTTGTGCTCTGGAGCAGATGTAGGAACACAAATCCTCCACCTAAACCAGCTCCTTGCTCTGGGATGAGCCTGGAACCAACTCTGGAAGCCATGGGATCACCATCCCCTGCAGCCAGCAGCAACCCTACAATAACAAACCGCTCCCAAAAACCCCAAATCCTCGGGATTTTGTGCTCTGGGAAGCTCTGGAGCAGGTGCAGGAGCACAAATCCTGGACCCCAACCAGCTCTTCGCTCTGGGATGAGCCTGGAACCATCCCTAAAAACCACAGGAGGCCATGGGATCACCATCCCCTGCGGCCAGCAGCGACCCTACAATAACAAACTGCTCCAGAAAACCCCAAATCCTCGGGATTTTGTGGCTTTGGGGGCACCAGAGCAGGTGCAGGAGCACAAATCCTGGACCCCAACCAGCTCCATGCTCTGGGATGAGCCTGGAGCCATCCCTAAAAACCACGAGAAGCCATGGGATCACCATCCCCTGCGGCCAGCAGCGACCCTACAACAACAAACCGCTCCCAAAAACCCCAAATCCTCGGGATTTTGTGCTCTGGAGCAGGTGTAGGAACACAAATCCTGGACCCCAACCAGCTCCATGCTCTGGGATGAGCCTGGAACCATCCCTAAAAACCACGAGAAGCCATGGGATCACCGTTCCCTGCGGCCAGCAGCGACCCTACAATAACAAACCACTCCAAAAAAACCCAAAATCCTCAGGATTTTGTGCTCTGGGAAGCTCTGGAGCAGGTGCAGGAGCACAAATCCCGCACCCTAACCAGCTCCTCACTCTGGGATGAGCCTGGAGCCATCCCTAAAAACCACAGGAGGCCATGGGATCACCGTCCCCTGCGGCCAGCAGCGACCCTACAACAACAAACCGCTCCCAAAAACCCCAAATCCTCGGGATTTTGTGCTCTGGAGCAGGTGCAGGAGCACAAATCCTCCACCTAAACCAGCTCCATGCTCTGGGATGAGCCTGGAACCATCCCTAAAAACCACAGGAGGCCATGGGATCACCATCCCCTGCGGCCAGCAGCGACCCTACAACAACAAACCGCTCCAAAAAACCCCAAAACCTCGGGATTTTGTGCTCTGGAGCAGATGTAGGAACACAAATCCCGCACCCCAACCAGCTCCAGGTCTCTGGACAGACCACGGGCTCAGTGCCCAGCTGCTGCCCCTCCCTGCTGACCCCCCAGAGGAGATTCCAGCCCCTGGAAGCTCATCAGGGAAGCAATTAAAGGGCTGTTAATGAGAGGGAAGCAATTACCCAGGGAACGGGGGTCAGGGGCCTCAGCTCCTCCACCTTCATTGAATTCCAATGGGAGCAGCAGGAGGGAGCAGAGTCACCCCAAAACTCAGCTCCCACCCTCAGGTTTTGTATTCCCTGAATTTGGTCTGGCTGAATCTTAGAGAGGGATTAATTTAAGGTTCTCACAGCTCCTGGAGGTGAAGAGGTCTCTGCTCCTTCTGAGACAGAGATGATTTCAGAGAGGAGAAAATTCTGGTTTTATACCAGAAAAAGCTTCTCAAAAGGTGCCCTGAACACTCTGACTAAAAAAACCATCGTTTCCCCCTGTGCTGTGGGAGAAAGTGAAGAGTTTGTAGTAAAGAAAAGGTGGGTTTAAAATTCCATTTGGTTTTTTTTTTCCCCTCTTGCCTCATTTTTTTTCTTAGTCTGTGTTAAGAAAATCACCTGTTTACCTTTTAAACTGATTTTTTTTTCCTTTTCCTCCTCATTCTATCTCACGGTAGAAATAAAAAAAAAACCAAACCCACTCAGGCCACTGCACTGAATTCAGGAATTAAAATCCAGCAGGTGTAAAGGATCCAGCTGCTCCATCATTCCCAAAAAAATAACTCCAGAGCAGGATCCCAGAGCTGGTGACACCCACAAAATACAGTGACACCCACAAAATTCAGGGAAAAGGGATGGAGGAGAGAGTTAAACCCAGGGAATTACAGATTTCCTCCAAGGCTGAGAAGCCTAAATAGTGGTGGGTTTGTTTTTTTTTTTTAATAAAGATAATTATCAATGAGTAAAACCTATTTTTTTTCCTTTTCCTCCTCATTCTATCTCACAGCACAAATAATAAAAAAAAAAAAAAAAAAAAACAAACCCAAACCCACTCGGGCCACTACACTGGATTCAGCCAATAAAATCCAGCAAGTGTAAAGGATCCAGCTGCTCCATCATTCCCAAAAAATAACCCCAGAGCAGGATCCCAGAGCTGGTGACACCCAGAAAATACAGTGACACCCACAAAATTCAGGGAAAAGGGATGGAGGAGTGAGTTAAACACAAGGAATTACAGATTTCCTCCAAGGCTGAGAAGCCTAAATAGTGGTGGGTTTGGTTTTTTTTAAATAAAGATAATTATCAATGAGTAAAACCTATTTTTTTTTTCCTTTTCCTCCTCATTCTATCTCACAGCACAAATAATAAAAAAAAAAAAACAAACCAAAACCCACTTGGGCCACTACACTGGATTCAGCCAATAAAATCCAGCAGGTGTAAAGGATCCAGCTGCTCCATCATTCCCAAAAAATAACCCCAGAGCAGGATCCCAGAGCTGGTGACACCCAGAAAATACAGAGACACCCAGAAAATACAGTGACACCCACAAAATTCAGGGAAAAGGGATGGAAGAGAGAGTTAAACACAAGGAATCACAGATTTCCTCCAAGGTTGAGAAGCCTAAATAGTGTTTTTTTTAAAAAGAAAGGTGATTATTACGGAGCCCCCTGCCCAGAGGCGCCCTGGACAATCCCGACGTCCTGCAGGACCAAGACAATTAAAGGAATGATTAAAACCCCCTCGTTAATTAGCAATCAGGCAGCCCCGGGTGTGCAGGGGGCAGGAAAAGGGTCAGAGCAGGGGACAAGAGCACAGCGCACACCCAGAGCCCGGCAGAGACAGGCCTGGCCTCAGGGCGGGGGGCTCCCACCCCAACCCACCCAAACCCAACCCGGGATGCCAGCTGGGATCCTGGAATGCCAATTGGGATCCTGCAGCCCCTGGGATAACAACTGGGATCCTGGAATGCCAATTGGGATCCTGCAGCCTCTGGAATAACAATTGGGATCCTGGAATAACAATTGGGATCCTGGAATAACAACTGGGATCCTGCAGCCCCTGGGATAACAACTGGGATCCCACAATGCCAATTGGGATCCTGGAATGCCAATTGGGATCCTGGAATGCCAATTGGGATCCTGCAGCTCCTGGAATAACAATTGGGATCCTGGAATAACAACTGGGATCCCACAATGCCAATTGGGATCCTGGAATGCCAATTGGGATCCTGGAATGCCAATTGGGATCCTGCAGCCCCTGGGATAACAACTGGGATCCTGCAGCCCCTGGAATAACAACTGGGATCCCACAATGCCAATTGGGATCCTGGAATGCCAATTGGGATCCTGGAATGTCAATTGGGATCCTGGAATGTCAATTGGGATCCTGCAGCTCCTGGAATAACAATTGGGATCCTGCAGCTCCTGGAATGCCAATTGGGATCCTGCAGCTCCTGGAATGCCAATTGGGATCCTGGAATGCCAATTGGGATCCTGGAGCTCCCAGAATAACAACTGGGATCCTGGAATAACAATTGGGATCCTGCAGCCCCTGGGATAACAACTGGGATCCTGGAATGTCAATTGGGATTCCGGAATGTCAATTGGGATCCTGGAATAACAATTGGGATCCTGCAGCTCCAGAAATGCCAACTGGGATCCTGCAGCCTCTGGAATAACAATTGGGATCCTGGAAGGCCAATTGGGATCCTGCAGCTCCAGGAATAACAACTGGGACCCTGCAGCCCCTGGGGTGTCAACTGGGATCCTGGAATGTCAATTAGGATCCTGCAGCTCCTGGGGTGTCAGTTGGGATCCTGGAATGTCAGTTGGGATCCTGCAGCTCCAGAAATGCCAATTGGGATCCTGGAATGCCAATTGGGATCCTGCAGCTCCCAGCCCCTCCTGTGACAGGGACTGGGGTTGGGGTTTGAGGAGCTTTGTGGGATCCTTCTGTGGGATCAGGGCAGTTTTGGGGGTTGGGACAGCCAGGAGCTGTAGGACTGGGGCAGTTTTAGGGTTTTAGGACACCAGGAGCTGTGGGATTGGGGCAGTTTTGGGGTTTTGGTGTTTCAGGACACCAGGAGCTGTAGGACTGGGGCAGTTTCAGGCCCCAGGAGCCGTGGGCTGGGGCAGTTTTAGGGTTTTAGGACACCAGGAGCTGTAGGACTGGGGCAGTTTCAGGCCCCAGGAGCCGTGGGCTGGGGCAATTTTGGGGTTCAGGTGTTTCAGGACACCAGGAGCTGTAGGATTGGGGCAGTTTTAGGGTTTTAGGACACCAGGAGCTGTGGGATTGGGGCAGTTTTGGGGTTCAGGTGTTTCAGGCCCCAGGAGCCGTGGGCTGGGGCAGTTTTGGGGTTCTTTGGGGTTCTCTGGGGTTTTGGGGCCCCGGGAGCCGCCCTGTGTGCCCTCCTGAGAGCAGGGCTGCCTCTGGCTGTGGTAAATGAGAGCAATAAAAGGGGAATACACACGGTGAGAGGCAGATTGGGAAGTCCACGTACCCCGATGATAGCATTCAACTCCGTCATTGTCACTTGCTTGGCACGTTCAACAGCCTGGGCCACCTGCTGTTGGTGCTGGGGACACAGGGGACAGTGGGGACAGGACAGGGTCAGCCACAGCCCAGCTGCAGGAGCCCCCCAGGGATTTATCCCCTTCTTTTGGGGCCCATTTTGCCTCTTTTCCCCTATTTTTTTGCCCCTTTTCCCCTATTTTTTGCCCCATTCTCCCATATTTTTTACCCCCTTTTGTCTCTTTTTCCCTATTTTTTTGCCTCATTTTGGCCTTTTTTTCTCCTATTTTTTTTTGCCTCTTTCCCCCTATTTTTTTGCCCCACTTTGCCCATTCTTCCCTATTTTTTTACCCCTTTTTCCCATTTTTGTGCCCCATTTTGCCCCTTTTCCCTAATATTTTTGCCCATTCTCCCCTGTTTTTTTTGCCCCATTTTGCCCCTTTTCCCCTCTTTTTTCTCCTCATTTTTGCCCCCTTCTCCCCTGTATTTTTGCCTCTTTTCCCCCATTTTCTTGCCCTTTTCCCCCATTTTCTTGCCCCCATTTTGCCTCTTTTCCCTGATATTTTTGCCCATCATCCCCTGGTCTTTTTGCCCCATTTTACCCCTTCTCCTCTATTTTTTTTTCCTCATCCCCCCCCCCACCTATTTTTTTGCCTCTTTTCCCCTATTTTTTTTGCCCTTTCCCCCCATTTTCTGCCCCCATTTTGCCCCTTTTCCCCCTATATTTTTTTCCCTTTTCCCTGGATTTTTCCAAAGCCCATCCCTCACCCCCAGAGCCCCAGCCCTGCTGGGCTGTGGAGTCTCACCTCTTGTGACAGAAAAGGCATGATCTGGGCCAGGATGGTGTTCAGCCTTTTGGCAATTTCTGTCTGCAAAAAGGGAAGAAGGAAAAAAGCAGCAGTCAGCATCCAGCAACCTCCCACGGCTGCCACCAGGGCCCTGTCCCCTCCCTGTCCCCTGTGCCCTCCCAAAATCCCCTCCCTGTCCCCCCCAAAAAAATCCCTTCCCCATCCCCTGTCCCCCCCCAAAATCCCCTCCCTGTCCCCTTCCCAAAATCCCCTCCTTGTCCCCTGTCCCCTCCCAAAAATCCCTTCCCTGTCCCCTGTTCCTTCCCAAAATCCTCTCTCCACCCCAGGGACATTCCCAGGGATATGGGATGGCCGTGTCCCACTGCAGGGACATTCCCAGTGGGATGGGATGGCCGTGTCCCACCGCAGGGACATTCCCAGGGATATGGGATGGCCGTGTCCCACCGCAGGGACATTCCCAGGGATATGGGATGGCCGTGTCCCACCGCAGGGACATTCCCAGGGACATGGGATGGCCGTGTCCAGGCTCCCAGGGTTAATTCCTGCTGCTCCTGGCCAGGACAGCTGTGAAAACAGCTCCAAGTCAAACACAGCAGATGCAGCCCCACCACAAGGGCTGGGGCTGGCCGGGAATCAAACACCCCAAAATTCCTCCTGCCAGCCTCAGCAGCTCGTTATCATTAACACAAGTGATTAACCAGGAGAGCTGCGGCCTCCTGCTGCCAGGGATCCTCCTTCCTGGGGCAGCCACAGCCACCTCCTGTCCCCAAAACCACCCCAAACCCACCCCCAGGCTTCCCCATCCCGACCCCAGCCCAGCCCTGCTCTCAGGGAAGGAAGATCCCGAAATGATCCTGAACTGGAGGAGAAATCCCAAGGGACACGCTGCTCCTGCTACAGGAACAAGCCAGGGAGCACAGCCAACGTCCCCAGCAAGGTGACACCAGGGAAATCCTGATCTGCCCCAGCCTGGGGTCACCTCCATGGGGGGAACGACCCCACAGAGCCCAGAGCAGCAGGAAAACGACCCCACAGCTCCAGGAAAATGACCCCACAGAGCCCAGAGCTCCAGAGAACGACCCCATAAAGCCCTGAGCTCTGGGGAACTACCCCACAGAGCCCAGGGGAACAACCCCACAGAGCCCACAGCTCCGGGGGAATGACTCCACAGAGCTCAGAGCTCCATGGGAATGACCCCACAGCCCTGGGGAATGACCCCACAGCTCTGGGGAATGACCCCACAGCTCTGGGGAATGACCCCACAGCTCCAGAGGAACAACCCCACAGAGCCCAGAGCACCAGGGAAAATGACCCCACAGCTCCATGGGAATGACCCCACAGAGCCCAGAGCTCTGGAGAATGACCCCATAAAGCCCAGACGACCAGGGGAACGACCCCATAGAGCCTAGAGGAACAACCCCACAGACCCCACAGCTCCAGAGGAATGACCCCACAGAGCCCACAGATTCGGGGGAATGACCCCACAGAGCTCAGAGCTCCATGGGAATGACCCCACAGAGCCCAAAGGAACAACCCCACAGACTCCACAGCTCCAGAGGAACAACTCCACAGCTCCAGAGGAACGACCCCACAGACCCCACAGCTCTGGAGAATGACCCCACAGAGCTCAGAGCTCCATGGGAATGACCCCACAGAGCCCACAGCCCTGGGGAATGACCCCACAGCCCTGGGGAATGACCCCACAGCTCCAGAGGAATGACCCCACAGCTCCAGAGGAACGACCCCACAGCTCCGTGTCCTGCTCCCAGGGTCCCCCCAGAGCTCCCCAGGGGCTGCAAAGCCACGGGAATATTCCTGGCCATCCTCTGCTCCAGCAGCCCTCCCGCTGATTGGGTTACACCCGCTGCTTTTCTTAGCAATTCCAGAGGCAGGGAACGTGCTGGCACACGGTGCCAAGGCAGGGAGGGCTGGAAGGGACCAGGGCCTGGGCTCGGGGACCCTGGGCACAGCCACCAAGGGGCCGGGATCACGGTGGCCCCGGGCGTGAGGACACAGGGATGCGGCAGCCGGCCCCGGCATCACGGAATCCTGGGATGGTTCCTCTGGAAGGGACTTCAGAGCTCATCCAGCTCCACTCCCTGCACCTTCCAGGAGCCCAGCTCGCTCCACCCTGGCCCTGGACACTTCCAGGAACGGGGCAGTGACAGTCCCCAGTGTCCCAGGGGAGGATTCCTGCCCACCTATCCCTGTCCTGGGAATCCATTCCGTGTGCTGTCACTGCAGGGACACCTGGCTGCGGTGTCCCCTGTCCCCAACAGCCCACAGCTCCCTCAGAACTTGGGCTGGAGGCTCCAAGGGCCAAATCCCAGCCCTGGAGCAGCCAGGCTGGCACCAGCCGTGCCACCAGCCACCCGTGGTGCCACCAGCCACCCGCGGTGCCACCAGCCAGGGGAAAAGCTCCTCCTTTCCCAGGCTTTTTGGCACTGGAGCTTTGATCAGATGCCATTTAGCCGCAGCTCCATTAAAGATTTCTCCCTGCAGCTCCAGCCGTGGGCTTTGGGGCTGAGCTGTGCCCTGGCAGCTCCCAGGCTCCAGAACAAAGCCCAGCCACCTCTGAGGGCTGCCAGCAGCAGCTTCTCCTGGCTGCATTTCGGGGGAAATCCCTGCATTTCGGGGGAACTCAGCCTGCAGCCTGCACGGGGCAGGAAGGAGCTGGCTTTTCCCCTGGCCAAGGCCACACGTGACCCATTCCACCCCCAAATTCCCAACTTCCCGGCAGGACGTGAAGCCAAACTCCACGCAGGATAACCAGAGAGTCCCCACGTGGCAACAGGCGGATATTGGATGTCCCCAAACGTTGTGTTTATGACCATGAGGTTTCCTGTGAACACGAGGCTTTAAGTGTTCTCCCGCTTCCCCTTTTCCCACTCCCTTTTGGCACAGCCGAATTCCAGCTGTCCCCGTGTAAAACTCGGGGGAAAAGGGATTCTCTGGAAAGCCAGGAGCAGGGGAAGGAGGGAGGGCTCCCTGCCTGACACCTTCCCCTTTTCACAGGGCTCATTCATCACCTCGCTGCTCACGAAGGAAAAACCTCCGTTCCCACCGTGGGTTGCCATGGCAATCCCAGCTCTGCATCCCTCCTTCCTGCTGCCCCGCATCCCGCCGGCCCAGGGCGGATCAAACGCCCGGGACGGGCTCCCAAACACCTCCGGGAGCCAATCCTGCTCGTTAAAAAAGAAATAAAAAGGGCCAAGGAGTCAGGAGGAGCTGAAATCCCAACTAATCCCCCCCTCGCTCCGTGCCCCTGCCAAGAGGCAGCTCCGGCGTGGGGTTTCAGAGAAAACATCTGCAGCGGTGATAAATCACCAGCAGGGCCCTTGGCCCCCTCCCGAGCCTCCTGTCACCTGCTCTTAAAATGGCCACAGCCACCGGCAGCATCTGAAGCACTCGGGGACACGGGGAGCTGCTCCTGGCACGGGCTGGGAGCTGGGATTGGGATCGGTGTTAATCAGCTGGGGCTGCCCCTGAGCTCCCTGAGCTCCCTGAGCTCCCCTGCGTGGGCCAGAGGGGACTGAAACACAGCCCTCGGGGTGGGAGAGGCAGAGCAGCCCCAAAACTGACCCAAAATCCAGAAATGAGGAGTTCCACATCAGAGGGGATGGAAAAACAACCCCTGGGATGTGTCAGGGGTGGGAGAGGCAGAGCAGCCCCAAAAGTGACCCAAAATCCCAAAATCCAGAGCTCCAGGCCAGAAGGGATGGAAAAATAACCCCTGGGATGGGAGAGGCAGAGCAGCCCCAAAAGTGACCCAAAATCCAAAAATCCAGAGCTCCAGGGCAAAATGGATTTAAAAACAACCTCAGGATGTGTCAGTGATGGGAGAGGCAGAGCAGCCCCAAAAGTGACCCAAAAATCCAGAAATGCAGAGCTCCAGGCCAGAGGGGATGGAAAAATAACCCCTGGGATGGGAGAGGCAGAGCAGCCCCAAAAATGACCCAAAAATTTGGGGGTGCAGAGCTCCAGGCTGGATGCAGGATGTGTGAAGAGGGCTCTGGATTTTGTGCCAGTTTTGTGAATTTGGCTCCTTGGCCCAAACTGTCCCGGGTTTGGATTTCTGTGAGGCCACAGGGATGTCCCAGTGTCCCCCCGTGGCACAGGACAGGTCACAGATCCCTCCTGGGAGGACAGAGCTGCAGGAACCGGCCCCACAGGCATTGCTCAGCATCCCAAAACACCCTGCACGGGACATTCCTCCCCAAAAACCCCCAAACAACAACCCCAAACCGGCAGAGAACACCCCAAAAAACCCTGCACAGGATACACCAAAAAAACCCCAAACAATGACCCCAAACTGGCAGAGAACACCCCAAAACACCCTGCACAGGATACACCAAAACCCCCCAAACAACAACCCCAAACCAGCAGAGAATACCCCAAAAAACTCTGCACAGGACACCCCCAAAAACCCCAAACCAGCAGAGAAAACCCCTGCCCAGGACACCCCAAAAAAACCCAAACAGGACACACCAAAAAACCCCAAACAGCAACATCAAACCAGCAGAGAACACCCCAAAAAACTCTGCACAGAACACCCCAAAAAAACCCAAACCAGCAGAGAACACCCCAAAAAAACCCTGCACAGAACCCCCCCAAAACCCCTGCACAGAACACACCAAAAAACCCAAATAGCAACATCAAACCAGCAGAGAACACCCCAAAAAACCCTGCACAGGGCACCCCAAAAAAACCCAAACAACAACCCCAAACTGGCAGAGAACACCCCCAAAAAAACCCTGCACAGGGCACCCCCAAAAAACCCAAACAGGACACACCAAAAAACCCCAAACCAGCAGAGAAAACCCCTGCACAGAACCCCCCAAAAAACCCAAACAGGACACACCAAAAAAACCCTAAACAACAACCCCAAACTGGCAGAGAACACCCTAAAAAACCCTGTACAGAACATCCAAAAAACCCCTGCACAGGACACCCCAAAAAACCCCAAACTGGCAGAGAACACCCCAAAGCACCCTGCCCAGGAGGAGGAACCCCAGGGTTACCCAGCGCCCTGCACAGAGCCCAAACCCCAGCCTGTGCCTCAGGGCATCACCCCAAACGCTGCTGGAGCAGCGGGAACGGGACCGTTCCCTGGGGAGGAGCAAAGCTGGCAGCCCCAAAGCCCTGCACACGGGGCTGCAGGACACCAGCAGCACCCCACAGCACCCCAAACCCCAAACCCCAAACCCCTCCTCTCCAGAGCACTGCTCCCTCCAGGGACACCCCAAACAGGGACTGACCCCAAAGGCTCTGACCCCAAACAGGGAGTGACCCCAAAGGATCTGCACCCCAAATAGGTACTGACCCCAAAGGCTCTGACCCCACAGCAGGGATTGATCCCAAAGGCTGTGCACCCCACAGTGAGCACTGACCCCAAAGGCTCTGCACCCCAAACAGGGACTGACCCCAAACAGGGACTGACTCCACAGTGAACATTGACCCCAAAGGCTCTGCACCCCACAGCAGGATTGATCCAAAAGGCTCTGACCCCACATTGAGCACTGACCCCAAAGGCTCTGCACCCCACAGTGAGGATTGACCCCAAAAGCTCTGCACCCCAGAATCCCCTCCAGACACTCCCATTCCCCCCTAAACCTCCTTCCTCCAGCCGGGGAGGAGGAGGGGAGGAAGAAGAAGAGGGGGAGGAAGAAGAAGAGGGGACGAAGAAGAAGAGGGGACGAAGAAGAAGAGGGGACGAAGAAGAAGAGGGGACGAAGAAGAAGAGGGGACGAAGAAGAAGAGGGGACGAAGAAGAACAGGGGAGGAAGAAGAACAGGGGAGGAAGAAGAACAGGGGAGGAAGAAGAACAGGGGAGGAAGAAGAACAGGGGAGGAAGAAGAACAGGGGAGGAAGAAGAACAGGGGAGGAAGAAGAACAGGGGAGGAAGAAGAACAGGGGAGGAAGAAGAACAGGGGAGGAAGAAGAACAGGGGAGGAAGAAGAACAGGGGAGGAAGAAGAACAGGGGAGGAAGAAGAACAGGGGAGGAAGAAGAAGACGGGAGGAAGAAGAACAGGGGAGGAAGAAGAGGAGCGAGGAGGAAGAAGAGCGAGGAGGAAGAAGAAGAGGGGAGGCAGAAGAGGAGGCAGAGCAGACCACACCGAGGCGCGAAGCACCACCATCATTTGCTGAAAGGCAGGATATTGTCTCTTGAAGCACAGAGCAGCAGCCCCTCGAGCGGCGCGGTTGTCACCCGGGCGCACAATGAGGGGCACTCGGAGCTGTCTGCCGCGGTGTGAAGGGCTCTCGGAGCCGCCTGCCAGCGGCGTGCTGAAAGCTATTCGCGGCTGCTATCGCTGTTAGCAAAGTGGAGAGGCTGCCTTGATGAGGATTCAATTCAGGGCGGGGCCGCGCCAGGGCACAACCCCTCATTAGGGAATTACCGCCGCTCGGGGGTTGAAGCCGGCAGAGAAACCACCCCCCTCCCAAAAAAAAAAAAAATAAAAAATAAAAACAACAGCCCCCTTAAAATTAAAAAAAATTCTCAAATTTACTCCTAAAAATAAAAAAATAAAAATTCCTGAATTTCTTTCCCCAGGAATAAAGGGGAATAAAATGCAGCCAGGGGAATAAAGAGAATTGCCGTCTGCCTGGGGAGCGCTGAGAGCACAGCTCACAGTGACCCGGCTCCGCAGGATTTAGCGGGTTGTTACCTGGCACTCCTCGGGAAAAGGATGTTGTGTGCCCGAGAATATTCTAGAAACTCATATATACATGTGAAAAAAAGTGATTCTCTTTTTTTTTTTGGAAGAATCGGGGGTTTAGGTTTGTGCTGAGCTTTGGGGAGGAGAATAAGAAGAGTTTTTGCGGAGGGTTTTTTAGCCAGGAGAAGAAAAACTCCCAAAAGGTTTTGTCCTCCTGAGGTGTCCCCTATGGAGAAAAAAAAAAAAAAACAACAAAAAACAAACCCTAAAAAAACCCCAAAAAACCCTAAAACACCCCCCAAACCCAAACATTAAAAAAAACAAACAAACAAACAAACAAAAACACTTAAAAAACCCTAAAAAAAGAACAAAACTAAAAAAAAGAAGAGTTTTCCTTTGGGGATGGTTCTTGCCCCGGGCGATTACCCACGGGGATCTGCACAGAAACAATGCGAGGCTCACGGGGGGGGAGAGGAGGAAGAGAAGTTTCTTTGGGGGAAAAAAAAAAGAAAATAAAAAATCAATTAACCCGAGGAAAAAAAATAAAAAAAAAAAAAGAAGTTTTGTCGGAGTTTCAAAAGAAAACTCCCGACTGGAGCCGGGTTTAGGAAAGCCGAGCCCGGGGAAAAGAGTTCAGCAGGAAGACTGATGTAAGGAACGACTCACTGCAGCCGAGTGCGGAATCACTTCCTAAATATTTCCTTGCATATGGACTTGTTTATGAAACTCTGGGTTTTTTTTTTTTCCTTTCCCTAACGAGAAACAAAACGAGAAGAAAGGAAAGAAGGAAGGGAAAAAGCACTAAAAAAAAAAAAAAAACCCCAAAAACCCCCAACCCCACACAGCAGCCACATATGCACACACTTAATATTCAGCGTGGAAGAGATAATCTGTTCTATAAAGCCCACAGACAGACAATCCCCTTTTTTTTTTTTTTGTTTTTTTGGTTTTTTGTGTGTTTTTTTTTTGCTTTAAAGATGGAAGTATCCATCAATGTTTGTCTGGAGCAGATGTAATCACCAGCAGTTCAAGTCTGGAGGGCAGGACACCGCCGCATGAATAATTCAAGCACTTCAGTCGACTTGATTGTGTGCAGATAAACACAAGTCAACCGCTAAACAGGTCAGCTGATAAAACTTGTTTGTTCAGGAGCAGCCACCCCTCGGCCAGATGCCGGCAGGACCACGGCTGCAATTAGCGGGATGTCTGCCGGGGAGGGGAATGATGCTGAGCCACGGGGCATCGCCTCGGCCCCCCAAAAAAAGGGAAAAAAATAAAAAAAAAAAATTAAAAATAATAATAGAAAAAGAAGCGATTTTTTTTTTCCCCTTCCCGGGTGTTTGGTGTGCACCCTCGGCTCGCCCCCGTTTTTTTTTTTTTGCCTGGAAAAGGTGTTTTGTTTGCTGCTGGTAGTTAGAGGAGGAGGAGGTTCAAGGTTGGTGGGTTTTTGGGGGGTTTTTTTTTTGGTCCACCGAGTTTTCGCCTCTGGTTGTGGGGACACGTGGTAGATGTCACTGGGATAAGGTACCCCAGGAAAAAAGGGACAGCTTGGGGAAAAAGGGACAGCCTGGGGAAAAAGGGACAGCCTGGGGAAAAAGGGACACTCCGGGGAAAAAGGGATACCCCATGGAAAAAGGAGATATCCCGGGGAAAAAGGGGACACCCTGGGGAAAAAAGGGACATCTCGGGAAAAAAGGGACATTTTGGGGAAAAAGGGACATTTTGGGGGAAAAAGGGGACACCCCACGGAAGGGGACACCCGGGATGCTGCTGGAGTGGCTCGCTGAGCTCCTGGCACAGATGAGACAGGGAATGAAAGAACTGGGAATTCTGAGAGCCCTGAGGGCACGGGGAGGACGGGGCTGCTCCAGCCACAGCTCACAAACCTCGGGAAACCCTCGGGAAAACACTCGGAGTTGTCTTGGGAACAGCAGCTCCCGGCGAGGGAACGAACTCAAATTCCTGGGTGTCATCTCAGCATCTCCCAAACCAGTAAAAACTCCTGGGTGTCATCCCAGCATCTCCCAAACCAACCCGAATTCCCGAGCAGGGGAATCAATTTGTCATCCCAGCGAGGGAATCAACTCAGATTCCCGGCAGCTTCAGCAAGGGAATGAACCCAAATTCCCGGGTGTCATCCCAGCATCTCCTGAATCAACCCAAATTCCCAGGGTGTCATCCCAACATGGGAATGAACCCCAATTCCCGGGTGTCATCCCAGCATCTCCCAAATCAACCCAACATCCCGAGTGTCATCCCAACATGGGAATGAACCCCAATTCCCGGGTGTCATCCCAGCAACTCCCAAATCAACCCAACATCCCGAGTGTCATCCCAGCAAGGGAATGAACCCCAATTCCCAGGGGTCATCCCAGCATCTCCCAGCACCCAGCGGAGCCGTCCAACACCCAGGCAGCAACCAGGTAGGAAGAGGGTGGGCAGGTGCCCCAAAAGCCTGGGCGGGGGTCACCCCAGAGTCCCTCCAGGACATGCCACAGTCCCCTCTGGGTCACTCCAGTCCCCTCTGGGTCACCCCAGAGCCCCTCCAGGTCACCTCAGTCCCCTCTGAGTCACCCCAGAATCCCTCCAGGTCACCCCACAGTCTCCTCTGGGTCACTCCAGGTCACCCCAGTCCCCTCTGGGTCACCCCAGAGTCCCTCCAGGACACCTCAGAGCCCTCTGGGTCACCCCACAGTCCCTTCCAGTCCTCTCCAAGTCACCCCAGAGTCCCTTCAGGACACCTCAGGGCCCTCCAGGACACACCACAGTCCCCTCAGGGTCACCTCAGTCCCCTCAGGGTCACCCCACAGTCCCTCCAGGACACCCCACAGTCCCTCCAGGACACCCCACAGTCCCCTCCAGTCCTCTGCAGGTCACCAGAGAGTCCCTCCAGGTCACCCCAGAGCCCCCCAGCCCCTGCTCAGGTGACCACAGGCTCCGTGTCCCTCCGGCCACACCAACCCTGTCCCCTCCTGGCCGGGGGCTGCCCCGGGCCTCCCCCAGAGCCCCCGATCTCGGGGTGCCCCCCGGAGCCCCGGGGACAGCGGGATCATCAGCGGGGACAGAGAGATTTCTGCACAACCGAGATGGAGATTTACACACAACCGAGGACAGAGAGATTTCTACAGAAGTGAGGACTAAGCAGGAATTATTTTCGCTGCCCCGTGACTCGGGCGCGGAAAGGGAAGGAGGAGGAGGAGAGGGGCGAGTTCAGAGGCGCTGCTTTGCATCTCCCCGGGAGCAGGAGCGGGGAGGTGCCGCTGTTAAAAGCCAACCGCTGCTGTTAAAGCCCGACCACTCGGCGGCTGAACGGGGCCGATTTCTGCGAGCCCGGCGAAGTTCATGTCAACTTCTATCTGCCTTAAGTTCTTAATTAGAACTCCTTCTAAAACCAGTAAGCGGCAGCAGCACAAATAATCGGGTCTAATCTCAATAATAACTTTATTCCTTTAAGTTTTACCATCATGTGCGCAGCCTTTAGGCTCTTTACCGATAATCTTATCAAGGTAGCACACCACATTCTGCTGGGGCCTTCTCTAGTTGGGTTTTTTTTTTCCCCCTCCAGGCAAGTTTACACATTAGAGGAGACTGGAAGGGAGGGGAAAAAAGGGAAAAAAAACAAACCCAACAAACCAAATCAAAAAAACACAAAACCAACGACCAACCCGAACCCCAAGCAGCCCCAGACATTGCTTCACTTCCCAGATGCAAAGACAACCGGGTTGACATTGAGCAACGCACGGTGAGGCGCGGAGATAATTCCCGGCTCGGTCTCACGCTCGGGCAGGGGGTGACCCTACAGCAGCCCTGCCGTACCCCACACCCGAGCACAGCCCCTGCCGCTGCTCCAAGGGATGGAGCTCCCAGGGTGTGAGCCTCTTCTCACCGATTCGCGATAAACGCTCTGCTTTTAAACCTCCCGAATTGCTGGTGGGTTTCGATAAAAGAACCCCGGGCGGTGATATCAACCTGCGGCTGCCGCCGGGGCACGGGAACCCACCTGGAGCTCACCTGGAGCCCACCTGGAGCCCACCCAGAGCTCACCTGGAGCTCACCCGGAGCTCACCTGGAGCCCACCTGGAGCTCCAACCCTGCCCACGGAGCTCGTTCCCTACCCAGTGCAATCGGGACCGGTTTTAACTCGGGTGGAGGGGGAAAAAAAAATAGGCGACGGGAGGAGATCAATCAACCACAATTTCTTCCCCCCCCTCCCCTCCCCTTCCTTCGGAATTACTCACCTGTTTGTGCATTTCGATATTCAAACCGTACGACATTTCGTAGTACTGGGGAGGACGGCGGAAGGAGGAGGGAGGGAGGGAAAAAGAAAATAGAAATAAATTCAATTAAACGCCAGAGCCAAGGAGAATTTGAATTCAATTCGCAGGAGGTATTTGCATAAGGTCATTACCAAAAAGCATCCTGGGCAAAACTAGGCTCAAAGCACCGGGTAGCCAAGGAAATTACACCTTATAATAAGCAGATGTTTATGGGTTTAACTGGCAGGCACTTAACGAGGGGACACTCCTTTTGACTCCTGTTTTCTCCTCCTAAGCTACTTAGAAAAACAAAGAGGCGCAGAGCTCTGGGTGACAGGCGTCTGCTCAGCCCTGGCAGAACAGGTACAGCCCCGGAGTCTGGCCAAAAATCCAGCTTCCCACCGCGGGGGGGGGATTTGTTCTCCCCTCCCCGAGGGCCCGGGGGAGCTGCCGGGACCCCCGGGAGAGAAAAAAGGGGGTGCTGAGTCCTGCCCACCCCATGGGAACCCCCCAAAGAGCCCACCCGGGGGCCCGCCGCACAAAACCCGCTTTAAAAACAGCCTTTTGGAGGTAACAAAAGTGTTCGTTTCCCTGGGGAAGGATGAGCTCAAGGGGGAGACCCCCCAAACAACACCGGGGACCCCCACCCTGAGCTGGGGGTCTCCGCTCTGTGCCCCCCCAGGACCCCCCGCGGCCACGGGAGGGCTCCAAAGGGGTGAACAGGAAACTTGGGATGGGTTTGCAGCCGCCCCCCGGCGCGGGGGTCCCCTCCTGGCACTGCCCGGGACCCGAGGGGGGGTCCCCGCTTCTCCCCGTCCCTTCTCCCCGCCCCGTTCGCAGCCCGGCAGCTAATGACATTCACAGGGGTTGATCCGAAATCTGATTAAAGTCTCTCACCATAACGTAATGGCGCTGCATTTCGGTCTTCTCGTTCGCCAGCTTGTCATATTCCACTTTGAGGCTGGGGAGAGGCGGGGAGAGCGCACGGTGAGAGCCCGCCGGGGCCGGGGGGGGCTCGGAGCGGCCGGGGGGGTCCCTCCGGGGCTCACCTGTGGTACTGGGCCTGCAGGAACTGGAACTCGTCCTTGATCCGGTCGCAGGACTCGGCCACGGTGAATTTGAAGCCCGGTTGGCCCGGCTGGTGCGGAGCCTGCGGGAAGCGGGGGGTTACCGGGGGGGGGACACCGGGAGGGGAGACACCGGCAGCCGACCGAGGGAACGGAGCGCTTTTTGGGGGGGCTGGGGAAGGGGGCAGCGGGACTCACCGGGTGCCGGCCCTGGGGGTACATGGCCGGGCTGGGGCGCGGTCACTGGGAGCAGCCGCGCCGAGCTTCGCTACGGCGATCGCGACGTGCGGAGCTGCCGCTGCTGCCCGCCGGCCTCGGAGCGCTCCCGGAGAGGCCGAGAACTGAACAAAGGGACGAGAGGAAAGTCCGTGCGGGGGGCGGAGGAAGGAGGGCCGAGGGGGTTGGGGGGTTGGCGGGGGAGCGGGCCCGGCCGGTTGTTTTTTCTCCCCCCCCCCCCCACCCGGCACATTCCCCCCTCCTTTTCTCTTCTTCTTCTTGTTCTTCTTCTTCTTGTTCTCCCCCCAGCTCGGCCCCGCAGAGCCGAGCCCAGCCCCGCAGCGCCGGGGCCAGGTGCCGACCCCCCCGGCCGCCGGGCCTCCGCTTCCTCGGCACCCCCCCTGCTCCTCCTTCCGGCACTCGCTGGCGGAAAAGAAAAGAAAAAAAAAAAAAAAAAGAAAAAAAAAATAACCACCACCACCAACCCCCCCCCCCCCACCACGAAAAAATTAAAAAGCAAAAAAAAAAAAAAAAAATAGATCAAAAAGCCACAGCGACGGCGACGACAACAACAACAACAACGCGGCGGCGGGAGAGGAGGGTCCCGCGGTATTCCTGCGGCCGGGAGAAGGGGAAGCAAAGCCAGGAACTAACGCCGGAGCACGACGGCCATGGAGGAGAGGAGGAGGGGGAGGAAGGCCGTACACATCCGACTTCCCGGGCGCCGCGGACATGCGAGGTGCGGAGCGGGTCCCCCCGCCCGGGGCCGGCCGTTCAGCTGCGTCCAGCCGGGATGGCGGCCGTAACTCCGGGAGCCATCGCGGAGCGGGCGCGGAGCGGGGCAGCGGCGCCCGAGCACGCGGTGCCGCCACAGCGCCCGGGCGGAGCGGGGCGGCGGGCGGGGGACAAAACCCGGGCGGCCTCTCCGCCGCCGCCCAATGGCAGCGCGCCGCGCCCACGTGGGGCCGCCGCAGCTGGGAGCCGATTGGTGCGCGCCGGGGGGACGTCACAATGGCAGCTTGTGTGTGATGGAGGGGCGGCCGCCGGCCACGCCCACCCCCGGGGCCCCGCCCCGCCGAGGCCCCGCCCCGCGGCCCCCGGCCCGGCCGTGACTCGGGCCCGGCGCTGCCGTAACCCCGCTCCCGCGGCCCGCTTCGGGCTGTAAAACAAACGCGGCCGCTTTGTCACCGTGACGCCTCGGCCGCCGAGACCCAGGAAAGAGCTCGGTGCCGACCGCCCGCACCGGCGGCAAGGCCGCCTCGCCTCCCCCGGCGGCCGCGCGGCCCCTTTGATGTGCGCTGAGGGCCGCGCCGCTCCCCCTCCCCGCCTCCCCTCGCGCCTGAGGGGCTTTAACGAGGAACACGGGTAATGGCGTTAACGTCAGACCCTCCCGCCGCGCCCGGGGGACACCGGGCCGCGCTCCTCCCGCGGGGGGACCCCGCGCCCGCCGCAGCGGAGCGGGAACGGCCGCGGTCCCGGCGGGAACGGGCCCGGAGCGGCCGCGGCCCCACGGGCGGCCCGGGCCCGGCCCGCCGCACAAAATGGCCGCCGGCCCGCGCGTCAGACGGAGCCTCCGCCCCACGTGGGGCCGCGCGCCGCTCACCGCCTCTCCGCCAATCAACGCGCGGAGCGGGCCGCCGCTCCGATGCTATTGGCGGGGAGGAGCGGCGCCGTCAATCAAAACCACGCGGGGCCGGCGGCGCGCAGCCCCCGCCCGCCATGGCGGCGTAATTAGCCCGGGCCGGCGCTTCCTCCAGCTCAAACAATCTGTCACCGCCGAGCCGGGCGGGCCGCCGCACCGCCGCGATCTCTGCGGCAACGCCGCGCCTCGCCGCTCGCTCGGCAAGAATGGAGCGCCGCCGCTTCGATAATAAACGGTCGGGCAAAGCGCCCCGAACCGCCGCCCCGCTCTTCTCCCGTTCCCCGGTGTTGGGGTGAGGGCGCCCCGCTGAACCCCCCCGGGGTGCGGGATGGGGGTGTCCCGGTCCCCCCCCGCCCCCCCCCCGCCCGCCGCTAATTGGGCGCGTTCCGGTTGTTGACGTGACGAGCGCTGTCAGCGCCCGGCGCTGCTGATTGGCTGCCGCCGTCCCGCCACGCCCCTGCCCCACGTGGGGCGCGGCCGGAGCGCCGCAAAACGCGGTGCGGATCTGGCGCGGAGCGGAGTCACCGCGGGGCCGCTGCCCCAGCGCCCTGCCCGCCTCTTCCGCCATTCCCGGCTCTGCGAAATTCCCTCCTCCTGCCGCTTTTCGGGGCTATTTTTTGGCTTTTCCTCTATCGAGGCAGCAGCTGTTTGTGAATCCCTGCACTGCACGGGGTACGTCAGGGTGAAGGTGGCGGATCCGTCGGGGTATCCACAGGAGCACCCATCGGGATGGGCATTGGGTGCCCATCGAGGTGTCCCCTGGGGCATCCATACCTCGGGATATTCATCGGAGCAGCCATCGGGATCCTGATGGACGTTGGGAGCCCACAGGTGGTGCCCATCGGTGTGTCCATCCCTTGGGGCATCCACAGGGGTACACCTCAGGGTGGGCATTGGGTGTCCATTGGAGTGTCCCTTGGGGCGTCCATCAGGATGGACATTGGGTGCCCATTGGAGTGTCCATTACAATGGACATTGGGTGCCCATTGGGGCGTCCATCAGGATGGACACTGGGTGCCTCATTGGGATAGACATTGGGTGCCCATTGGAGTGTCCATCAGGATGGACACTGGGTGTCCACTGGGGTGTCCATCAGGATGGACATTGGGTGCCCATCGAGGTGTCCACTGGGGCATCCATACCTTGGGATATTCCTTGGAGCATCCATCAGGATGGACACTGGGTGCCCATTGGGGTGTCCATTACAATGGACACTGGGTGCCCATTGGATTGTCCACTGGCGTCCCCCCAGGGTGTCCATTCCTGGTGGAGCTGCTCCTTGTTCCTCCTGCGGGCTGTCCTCTCCCGTGAGGGAACGTGGGCAGAGCTCTGGGTGTCACCAAGTGCCACCAGGAGATCCCAGAGCAGGGGCAATCCGGGAATCCTCCTCCCGTGGGGAGGGAAGGGGACACGGCGCCCTTCCTGGGCACTCTGCCCTCCTCCCCAGCTCATCCCGGCCGCATTCCCGGCAGGAAACGGGGGATTGTCCCCCTCTGCCCCCCCCAAGGTGAGACCCCCACTGGATCCCAACATCAGAGGGACATGGAGCTGCTGGGGCAATTCCAGAGGAGGCCCCAGAGCTGCTCCCAGGGCTGGGATTCCTCTGGAGCTGGGCAGGGAGAGCTGGGAATGTTCCCCTGGAGAGGAGGAGGATCCAGGGAATCCTCAGAGCTCCTTCCAGGGGCTCCAGGAGAGGGACTGGGGACAAGGAACAGGACACAGGGAACAGCTGGAAAAGCGGAAATCGGTGGGATTTGGGAAGGAATTCCTCCCTGTGGGGTGCTGGGGGATTTTCCAGGGAAGCTGTGGCTGCCCCTGGATCCCTGCAGTGTCCAAGGCCAGGCTGGAACCTGGGGCAGTGGGAGGTGACCCTGCCATGGAAGGGGTGACACTGGAGGAGCTCTGAGGTCCCTTCCCACCACCTCCAGGCTTCAGGGGTCCTGTCCAATCCTCGCCCCGCTCCCACTGAGCTGGAAAACGTGGGAAAGGGGCTGATTCCCGCGGTGGGGCGCAGCCAGACTCTGCATCCCGGGGACTTTCCAGGCCCCGGCTCCGGGGACGTGAGGCCAAAGGGGAGAGGAACAGAAAGCGGCGATTTTTACGCTGAAAATTCACTTTATTGCTCAAAATAGAAGCCATTAGCCGGGCTGCGCCCCTCCCCCACCCCCGCGGTGCTTATGGACAAATTCTGATTTTTACTTAATGGTTTCCCTGAAAAAGGGGGTAATTTTCTTCCCATTGCCATCGAGGCGCAGCTCCAGCGGCCGAGGTGCCTCTCCTTAATTGATATTCCTCACTGCGCTGAGAGAGGAGATGTTTTATTTTAGCTTATTAAAACTCACCTGGTTTGGGGAAAAAAAAAAAAATTTAAAAAAAAAAGGAATCAAAAGAACGATTAGGGGTGAAAAGAAACGTTCTGGTTCATATTGATTTAAGGTCTGCTTAAATTGATATTTGCACATCCCAATTAGAAACTCGTGATCTTTTCCCAGAAGTGATTTTTTTAATTTTTTTTTTCCCCTTTTTTTCCGAGTTGGGTTTTCTTCTTCTGGAGGATCTTGGGGAAAACCTCGGTGGGAGAAGCTGCTGTCTCCTCTGCCAGCTGGCCACCAGTGGGGACATCCGTGGGGACATCAATGGGGACATCATTGGGGACATCCATGGGGACATCCATGGGGACATCCATGGGGACATCATTGGGGACATCAGTGGGAGCATCAGTGGGGACATCAGTGAAGACATCAGTGGGGACATCAGTGGGGACATCACTGGGGACATCAATGAGGACATCATTGGGGACAACAGTGGGGACATCAGTGGTGACACCAGTGGGAACATCATTGGGGACATCATTGGGGACATCATTGGGGACATCATTGGGGACATCAGTGGGGACATCCGTGGGGACATCCGTGAGGACATCAGTGAGGACATCAATGGGGACATCAGTGAGGACATCAGTGGGGACATCCATAGGGACATCTATGGGGACACCATGTCCATCCTCTCCACGAGGCTGGGGACACCTCCAGGTGAGGATGAGGATGAAGATGGTGGCTTTGAGGACATTCAGTGGCACTCCGTGTCACCGTTACAGCTTCCCGTGTCCCGTGGGAGCATTGGGGGTTTTGGGGACGATGTGGTGACACCTCCCCGGAATGTCACAACTCTGAGGGTGGCTTTGCCCCGTTCCTGTGAGGTGGCACTGCCGGGAAGTGAAGCTGGAGATGTCCCCTCCCCACATCCGGGAAAACCCTCGGGATTGCTCAGCCGCTGGGTGTTGTGACACTCGGTGACACCGTCCTGTCCCCAGCGGCCTTTCGGGGAAACCGCCGGCGCTGCCCTTCCTCTTCCCCCTGTCCCCATCCTCCGCGGCCCCTCCCTGTCACTGCCACCCCCCGACCCCGGTGACACCTCGGGGGTGTCCAGAGCCCCCCCAAAGCCCCCCGAGGGACACAAGGGAGGGACAATCCCTGAGGATGAGGACAGGGACTTCTGGAAGGGTCTGAGCATCCTCACGGCCTCCTGCGGGACAGGGTGGGGACACCCCGGGAGGGTGACAGGACACCCCGGGAGGGGGACAGATACCCCAGGAGGGTGACAGGGCACCCCGGGAGGGGGACAGGACACCCCAGGAGGCTGACGGGATACCCCCGGAGGGTGATGGGACACCCCAGGAGGGTGACAGGGCACCTCAGGAGGGGGACGGGACACCCCAGGAGAGTGACAGAACACTCCAGGAGGGTGGCAGATACCCCAGGAGGGTGATGGGACACCCCAGGAGGATGACGGGACACCCCAGGAAGGTGATGGGACACTCCAGGAAGGTGACAGACACCCCAAATGTCCCCCCGCCACCTCCAGGGTGGCCGCAGCTCCCTCGGGGAGAGGCGGATTTGCTGCCAGAGGCTCCAGGGGTGATTCCTGGCCGCACACACAGCCCCACGTGTGTCCCCTGTGTCACCTCCCCCGGGCCCGGCGGGACAGGAGCCGCCCCAGAGGTGACTTTACCGCGGCCGAGGCGGTGCCAGCCGCGCTCAGCGGGGTGTGTTGACACGGCAGGTGACATTCTGTGCCCTGCCCCGTTCCCTGCAGCTTTCCCCTCGGTCTAAACAAGGATTTGGGGGTTTTTTTGGGGGGAGAGGCGGAATTTTGGGTTTTGTCTGCTCCTGGCTCAGGTTTTCCACCCCCCCGGTGAGAGAGGCTTCGACCCTGAGCCCCTTTGGGCTGGGGGCAGGAGCCTGAGCCCCGGGACCCCCCAAAACCCCCCGAGCCCCCGCGGGCTCCCGGCATCAAAACCGGCACCGGGCTGTCGTGTGTCCCTGGCCTGGGGATTGGTGGGTGAGGAGCTCCTGGGGGATCCTGGATGATCCTGGGTGCTCCTGGGGGATCCTGAGTGATCCTGAATTCTCCTGGGTGATCCTGGGTTCTCCTGGGGGATCCTGAGTGATCCTGGGTTCTCCTGGGTGATCCTGGGTGATCCTAAGTGATCCTGGGTGATCGTGGTGATCCTGGATGCTCCTGGATACTCCTGGATGTTCTTTGGTTCTCCTGGATGCTCCTTGGGTGTTCCTGGATATTTCGGGCAGCTCCCAGGTGCTCCTGGATGCTCCTGGGTGCCCCTGGGTGTTTCTGGATGCTCCTGGGTGCTCCTGGATGTTCCCAGGTGATCCTGGATGTTTCTGGGTGTTCCTAGGTGTTCCTGGGTTCCAGGATTCTCTTGGGTGCTTCTGGGGGTTCCTGGATGCTCCTGAGTGCCTCTGGGTGCTCCTGGATGTTTCCAGATGATCCTGGATGTTTCTGGGTGTTCCCAGGTGATCCTGGGTGCTCCTGAGTTCTCCAGGATTTTCTTGGGTGCTTCTGGGGGTTCCTGGGTGCTCCTGAGTGCTCCTTGTACACTCCTGGAGCTCCTGAATCCTCCTGGGTGCTCCTGTATCCTCCTGGGTGCTCCTGAATCCTCCTGGGTGCTCCTGTATCCTCCCGGACGCTGCTGAGTGCTCCTGGATGTTCCGGGATGTTCCTGGATCCCCCTGGGTGCTGTCCCGTGTCCCCCACCCCCGGACCCCGGCCCTGGACCCCTGGGGCTCCCCTCCCCCGCCGGGGCCACCGGCTCAGGCCCGGCTTTTGCCGAGCCCCGTCTAATTATAGATATTAGATTGCCAATGGCTTTTTGGGCCCGCTAATGGCATTACTGGTGTTGTTCTGCCGCTCGTTAATTATAACCAATTTGTTTGGGACGCTTTCCCAGTTTTGGGCTGTAATTGCTCTGCCCGTTCCCCCGGCGGCCGTGACTCAGCAGAAACTCCGCAGTTTCGCTCAGGGATGAGGTTTCTGTCTTTTGGCATCTCCTGCCCAAGCAGGACGCTGCCCCAGCGGTGTGTGGCTACTGCTCCCGGCCGGCCGGTGGCCACGGGAGGCCCGGGCAGGGCTGGGACCGGCCACAGCTCCGTGTCCCCTCCCGGGCAGCCGGGCTCCGGTTTGGGATGCTCCGAAATGACCCGTGAAAAGCCACCCCGCGATCCCGGGTGAAATCCCGGCGAGCTCCGAAGGCTCAGCCCCGGGGAAAAGGGCCGAGGGAGCGATATTCGAGGGGTTTGTTTTCTTTTTCTCCTGGCTGAATTCTGAAGGAGTTTGCTCTTCTCCTCCGGCCCGGCGTTAAACTGCAGATAAGCGATTCGGAAAGGCACTCCTGGGGCAGAGCGGCCGCTCGAGCAGCCCTAATACACACATTAGAGTCTATTTGCACTTTAAAAGGAGCGGGAGGCGCTAAAGCAGCCCCCGGCAGAGCGGCATTGCACCAACAGGAGCCGGTAACTCCTGCTCCACGGCGCTGATAGCCGGGGAGAGCCGAACAGCCCCGCACGGCCCGGCCACGGGAAAAAACCAACCCCGGGAGCGATGCCGAGCCGCCCCCAGCCGCAGGGACACGCGGGGGACACGCCGAGGCCACCAGGAGGTGGGGACAGCGCGGGCGGTGACCCGGCCCACGGCGGGGCTTTCATCCTGCGGGGCGCTGCGCTCGGGGGGAACGCTGCCGCCGGGAGATTTGTGAGTCAGAGCGAGCAAAAAGAAAAGAGTTTTCAGCTGACTTGGCTCACCGCTTCCTCCGCTGCCGGCCTCGGCCTCTGGCGGCAGCGCCGCTTACCCGAGCCTGGAGCGGCGCCCACCGCCCCCGAGCTCCCTCCTCCCTCTCCGCCACTCGAGCGCTCTCAAGTTGTTCTCTGCGGCTGATCAAATGTCAAAACAAGCTGCCCCTGTGATGTGGAGAGCTTTTAACCAGGAAGACGTTCACCGTTCACCGCCGGGACGCGGCAGCGCCTCGGGCAGCGTGAGCGGCCCCGGCTCAGCGCCGCTCCCCGGAGCCCCCGGGGCCTTTGGGGTCTCTCTTTTGGGGGATTGTGGCGCTGGGGATGTTGGCGATGGTCCCATGGCTGGGCCAAAGGCAGCGCTGCTGGGACTGGGGCTTCTTCTATCAATATATCGATCTGTATATCCGTTAATATTTCTGTCCATATATCCATATATCTGTGTATGCATCCCTCCCACATCCATCATCCATCCATCCATCATCCATCCCTCCCTCCATCCATCCCTCCATCCATCCCTCCATCCCTCCATCCATCCCTCCACCCCTCCATCCATCCATCATCCATCCCTCCCTCCATCCATCCCTCCATCCATCCCTCCACCCCTCCATCCATCCATCCATCCCTCCATCCATCCATCCCTCCATCCCTCCATCCATCCATCCATCCATCCATCCCTCCATCCATCCATCCATCCATCCCTCCATCATTCTATGCATCCCTCCATCCATCCCTCCCATCCATCCATCATCCATCCATCCATCCATCCATCCCTCCATCCATCCATCCATCCCTCCCATCCATCCATCCATCCCTCCATCCATCCATCCATCCATCCATCCATCCATCCCTCCATCCATCCATCCATCCATCCCTCCATCCATCCATCCCTCCATCCCCATCCTTGCCCCTGACCCTAAACCAGCCCTTTTGGGCCCAAGGCCGTGTCCTCAGCTCTGCAGCACTTGGGGCTGGAGGGGACCAAACCTCAGCCTCACGCCCCACCCCAAATCCCTCCCGAGCTCTTTGTTCCCGGCTTTTCCACATCTCCAGCTCCAGTCTCCCCACCGAGCCCCCGCGGCACCGCCAGCCCCCAGTGCCATCTGTGGGGCTGGGAGGGGACAGTGGCCGCTGTGGGGAGGGGACAGTGGCCGCTGGGCGCCGGGAGCTGACAGGCAGCGCCTTTGTCCCCGCGCGGGGCCGGGACAGCCCGCGGGGTTTGTGTGGAGGGTTTGAATGGATCCCAGTGTTTGACCGACCCCGCGGGGAGCGCCGGGCCTCGGGCAGCACGGCCGGCTCTCGGCAGCTCCGGATCCTGCGGGGGGGCAGCCCGCCGTGCGCTCTGTCCTCCCCTCTGTCCCGTCTGTCCTTCCCTCTGTCCCCGCTGTCCTCCCCTCTGTCCCCCCTGTCCTCCCCTCTGTCCCCTCTGTCCCCTCTGTCCTCCCCTCTGTCCCCTCTGTCCTCCCCGCTGTGCCCTCTGTCCCCTCTGTCCCCTCTGTCCCCTCTGTCCTCCTGTCCTCCCCTCTGTCCTCCCCTGTGTCCCCTCCATCCCCGCTGTCCTCCCCTCTGTCCTCCCCTCTGTCCCCTCTGTCCTCCCCTCTGTCCCCTCTGTCCCCTCTGTCCTCCTGTCCTCCCCTCTGTCCTCCCCTGTGTCCCCTCCATCCCCGCTGTCCTCCCCTCTGTCCTTCCCTCTGTCCCCTCTGTCCCCGCTGTCCCCTCTGTCTTCCTGTCCTCCCCTGTGTCCCCTCCATCCCCTCTGTCCCCTCTGTCCCCCCTGTCCTCCTCTCTGTCCCCTCTGTCCCCTCTGTCCTCTCTGTCCCCTGTGTCCCCGCTGTCCCCTCTCCCTGGAGGGCCGTGAGGTGCAGATCCCGGGGAGCTCTGGCAGCCAGCCGGGAAATTTGGGAAGGGCTTCACACTGCAGAGACAGGCGGGACAGGGCTGTGACACCCCTGAGGGACACAGGAATGGCTGTGACACCCCTGAGGGACACAGGAATGGCTGTGACACCCCTGAGGGACCCGGGACTGGCTGTGACATCCCTGAGGGACACAGGAATGGCTGTGACATCCCTGAGGGACACAGGAATGGCTGTGACACCCCTGAGGGACACAGGAATGACCGTGACACCCCTGGGGGACACAGGACAGGGCTGTGACATCCCTGAGGGGCACAGGACTGGCTGTGACACCCCTGAGGGACACAGGAATGACCGTGACATCCCTGAGGGGCACAGGACTGGCCGTGACACCCCTGAGGGACACAGGAATGGCTGTGACACCCCCGAGGGACACAGGACAGGGCTGTGACACCCCTGAGGGACACAGGAATGGCCGTGACACCCCTGAGGGACACGGGACTGGCCGTGACACCCCTGAGGGACACAGGAATGACCGTGACACCCCTGCGGGTCCTGGGCAGCCCCACGGGAATTCTCCCCGGGGACTCTGGCGCAGACAATTCCCTGCTCGGGTGCTCGGCGCGGGGCCGGGAGCGGGAGTTCCCAGGGAAAGCGGAGGGAGTGAGAGCCCTGCTCACGGCCCGTGGGGCTGCCCCGGGCTCCGGGTGACGCTGCTGCAGGACCGAGGCGGCTCCCGGTGACAGCCCGGCCTGTCCCCGGCGTGTCCGGGGCTGGAGCAGCTCTGCAGCCTGGACAATCCCAGGATCATGGAATTCCGGATGGTTCGGGTGGAAAGCTCATCCCATCCCATGTCCCAGGCTGCTCCAAGCCCAGTGTCCAGCCCGGCTTTGGCACTGCCATGGATCCAGCCGTGCCAGGGCCTGCCCACCCTGCCCGGGAACCATTCCTGCCCCAAATCCCAGATCCCAAATCCCAAATCCCAAATCCCAGATCCCAAATCCCAAATCCCAAATCCCAAATCCCAAATCCCAGATCCCATATCCCACCTCCTGTGCCCGGGCCGTGCTCCCCACAGCTCCCGCCCCTCAGCGCGGGGCTCCGGCTCTGGAATGTGGCTTCGGGAGGCACCGCCCGGCACCCAGGGGTGGTCTGCTGCTGAGCTGGGCTCGGTGGGCACACCGAGGCTCGGGTCTGGGGGAGCTCAGCGAGGCGCCGAGCAGCTCCGGGCGCTCGTGGGGCTGTTTTCGGGCTCCTCCCCGGCGCTGCCCCGCGGGGACGGCCCCGGCCGTGGCCGGGTTGTGTAACGAGCCCGGGGCTGAGCCCGGAGCCGAGCGCAGCCTCCTGACCCGGCCACAGCTCGCCCACGGCGGGCACAGGCTGGGACAAGCTCCGGGAGCTGCGCCGGGAGCCGGGAATGCGCCCACGGGAGCCCTGGGCGTGGGACACCCCCGATCCCGGCCCCGGGAATGCACCCACGGGCTCCCGATCCCGGCCCCGGGAATGCACCCACGGGCTCCCCGATCCCTGCCCCGGGAATGCACCCACGGGCTCCCGATCCCGGCCCCGGGAATGCACCCACGGGCTCCCCGATCCCGGCCCCGGGAATGCACCCACGGGCTCCCCGATCCCGGCCCCGGGAATGCACCCACGGGATCCCGATCCCTGCCCTGGGAATGCACCCACGGGCTCTTTGATCCCGGCCCCGGGAATGCACCCACGGGCTCCCCGATCCCTGCCCCGGGAATGCACCCACGGGCTCCCCGATCCCTGCCCCGGGAATGCACCCACGGGCTCCCCGATCCCTGGATGCACCCACGGGCTCCCGATCCCGGCCCCGGGAATGCACCCACGGGCTCTTTGATCCCGGCCCTGGGAATGCACCCACGGGCTCCTGATCCCGGCCCCGGGAATGCACCCACGGGCTCCCGATCCCGGCCCCGGGAATGCACCCACGGGCTCCCGATCCCGGCCCCGGGAATGCACCCACGGGATCCCGATCCCGGCCCCGGGAATGCACCCACGGGCTCCCCGATCCCGGCCCCGGGAATGCACCCACGGGCTCTTTGATCCCGGCCCTGGGAATGCACCCACGGGCTCCCCGATCCCGGCCCTGGGAATGCACCCACGGGCTCCCGATCCCTGCCCTGGGAATGCACCCACGGGATCCCCGATCCCTGCCCCGGGAATGCACCCACGGGCTCTCTGATCCCGGCCCCGGGAATGCACCCACGGGCTCCTGATCCCGGCCCCGGGAATGCACCCACGGGCTCCCCGATCCCGGCCCTGGGAATGCACCCACGGGATCCCGATCCCTGGCTGCACCCAGCTCGGTCCCGTGGGCTCCCAGCGCGGTTTGGAACACCACAAACCTTAAAGCTGATCCCGTTCCACTCCTGTCAGGAAACAGGGACTCCTCCCAGCAGCACCCCAGGGTGCTCCAACCCGGCCTGGGAGGTTTCCAGGGGTGGGCAGTCACAGCCTGGCCGGTGGGAGGGGTCCCTGGGGGGCCTGGAGGAGCTTTGGAGGTCCCTTCCAACCCAAACCGTCCTGGGGCTCTGGGTTCCTGCTTCTCCCCGGTGCCGAGGTCACGCGTGGGTCACATCACCGTGTGGCACCTCCAAGAGCTCCGTGTCCCCGATTTCAGCCCCCAAAGCCAAGGGAAAGGACAAGGCACCCCCTGATCCCCCGGGAAATTCCTGCTGGGGTCATGGATGCTCCTATTTCTTGCCGTAAGAGAGAGCAGTGAAACTCCCCGCGCGTTTTTCAGTGCTGTCAGCAAAGGGGACACCAGACAGCCCCCAAAAAACCCCCAATAACCGGGGTGACGGCCCTGCTGCTCCACCTCGGGGTGTTCCCTCACCTCCGGGGCTCCGAGGGACCTCCCGAGCCGTGAGGAGCATCCCCGGCTCCTTTCCATCCCGGACATCGCAGGCTGGCCTGGAAAATCCTGCCCGGGCAGGAATCCACTCAGGACATCAGAGCGGCCTCGTGCCCTCATCAAATCATTAAAAGGCGCTTCTTTAACAGCTCCAGAAATGCAATTTTATTTTATTTTATTTTATTTTATTTTATTTTATTTTATTTTATTTTTCATGTGGCTGGGGCTGCTCCCGCCCTGGGCCCGGCACAAATCGTCCCGCGGGTTCAGAGCCGGGTTCAATCCTCCGCTGCTCCGGGATCATTGGGACAGAGGAGCCGGGACTCGGCACCGCCACCGGCCCCGGGGGGCGATTTACAGCCCAAAGCCGGGACAGGAGCGATAGCAGCAGAGCCCGGGGCGGCCCCGGAGCCTGTCCCGACACGGAGATGAAAGGCAAATGAGGCTGGAAGGAGCAGTTAATTGTGGGAGCGCAGCAATTCGGGGTGAGCGTCCCCCGGAACACGGCCGGAGCTGGGCGGGAGCGGGAGGAGAGGAGGAGGAGGAGGATGAGGATGGGTGGCGTTTGTGGCTGGGGAGGATGCAAAGGAGCGGGGAGGGATGTGGGAATGCGGGGCGGGGAAAAAAGGGAGACTGGAAAAGTGGGGAAGGGTCCTCGGGGACAGCTCTGGGATGGCACAAACCCCACGCGGGGACAGCTTTGGGATGGCACAAATCCCACGCGGGGACAGCTCTGGGGTGGCTCAAAGCCCACACGGGGACAGCTCTGGGGTGGCACAAATCCCACGCGGGGACAGCTCTGGTGGCCGTGACTCCAACCCCACGGGGGTCCCGTGGAAGGGTGAGAGGCCCTGACGGAGATGAGGAGGCTGCAGACGCTCAGGCCGCTCCTGGAAAAGGCTGATCCCACCGGGAACGGCCCCGGGGAGGCTCCGGCAGCTCCTCCCGAGGCCCCGGGGCTGATCCCGGCCCCTTGTCACCGCCTTGTCACCGCCTTGTCACCGCCTTGTCACCACGTCCAGCCGCGGCCGGCGCTGCCCCGGGGCTCAGAGGAGGGAGACGGGACCCGACCCAGCGGGAAGGGACCCCCAAAGCCACCCTGAGACCCTCGAGCCCCCCAAAGGGCGGCCCTGCCCCGGCACCGCAGCCCCGCCGCTGCCGGGCTGAGGAACACGGCGCAGAGCACCGGGATAAGGTGGATTTTATATTTTTTTCCCTGGAATTAGGAGGCCGGAGAACCTCCCCCGAGCGGAGAGCGGCTCCTTCAGAGGCGGGTTTCACCGAGCAGGAGCTCGTGTGTGTCTTGGACCGAGAGCCGCTGCGGCTGGGGCCATGTGCGCCGTGGAATTTAAGCTCCAGCTCCGGGCCCAAATGTTCTCCAGGAGCGGAGGTTTTGGCACCGAGGGCTTGGTTTGGTCCCAGCTTTCATGGCAAATTGAATAATCACGGGAGGGGGAGGAACGGGGAGAGAGCACGAGAGGAAAAATAAAACAAAACCAAAAACCAAAAACCAAAAAAACCCAAAACCCACCCCCAAGAACTCTCGCCAGTTCTTCCAGAAGTGGAAAGAACCAAAACACATTTTGGCTCCCTCGGCCCCTGAGCCGGAGTTATTTCCCTCCAGATCCGCAGCGGCTTTTCCAACAAGCTTTTTTCAATTTAGCTTTTTTTTATTAAAATCGAGCCGTGCCCTGGCAAAGCGGCGAGGAGCCGTGCCCGGCCCCGCAGCTCCTGCTCGTGCTGCTGGCACCAAACCAGACAATTCCCGATTCTCGGCGCTGCCCCGAGGCCGCCGAGCCCCGGGCACGTCTTTAACCCCACCGGTGCGCGGATTCCTGGCTGCTCCGGCTTTTAATTATTGCCGTGATTAGGGTTTGCTCGGACGGGGTTTTTCCCCTCCCGTGGCTGTTCTCCCGACAATCAGCGCCTCTGGCTGGGAAAGGATCCGGGCTGCGAGACGGAGCTGAGCATCCGAAACTCCAAAGCTCCGCTTGGGCTGAGGGGGGCCGCGGATCGGCCCCGGGATCGGGATCGGGATCGGGATCGGGATCGGGATCGGGATCGGGATCGGGATCGGGGCCGGGATCGGGATCGGGATCGGGATCGGGGCCGGGATCGGGATCGGCATCGGGATCGGGATCGGGATCGGGATGAGCTCTGGATCAGGAGCAGGATCAGGACCGGGATCATCCCGGGCTCAGGACCGGGAGGAGGTGACGTTGGGGACAGCAGGAGATGGCCCTGCCCGTGGCAGCGGTGACACCGGCCCATTCCCAGCTCCCTCCCCAGCCCCACCTTCCCTCCCCGGCACTGACCCCCCAGTTCCCAGCCCCGCCTGCAGAGCCGCGCCCGGGGAGGATTTCGGGGTGCCGGGAGGATTTTGGGGTGCCTTGGAGGATTTTGGGGTGCGGAGAGGATTTTGGGGTGCCGGGAGGATTTGGGGGTGCGGGGAGGAATTTGGGGTGCCAGGAGGATTTGGGGTGCCAGGAGGATTTCGGGGTGCCAGGAGGATTTGGGGTGTCGGGAGGATTTGAGGTGCAGGGGAGGATTTTGGGATGCCAGGAGGATTTGGGGGTTCCCAGGGAGGATTTGGGGGTCCCGGGGAGGATTTTGGGATGCCAGGAGGATTTGGGGGTGCCAGGAGGATTTGGGGGTCCCGGGGAGGATTTTGAGGTGCCGGGGAGGATTTTGGGGTCCCGGAGAGGATTTGAGGTGCCGGGGAGGATTTGGGGGGTGCCAGGGAGGATTTTGGGGTCCCGGGGAGGATTTGGGGTGCGGGGAGGATTTTTGGATGCCAGGAGGATTTGGGGGTCCCGAGGAGGATTTTGGGGTGCCCCCTCCGCCCCTGCCCTGCCCCCAGCCCCTCTCCGGGCAGATTAACGGGAGGGTCGCCGTTAATCACCACCAAAGTGATTAAGCCGCCGGCTCCCGCCGCTCTCGCCGGGAATTCAGCCTCCATAAAATCACTGACTCTCCGAGATTTACACGCCGCTTCCTTCACGGCTTCCCCGCATATTTCAGTGGTTAATAAACCCGGGCGCTGCGCCGTGTGAGAGGCGATGGATCAGCACCGGGGGGCGCGGGGATTTCGGGGGCTCAGCCCAACACCTCACACCTTCCCCCCGCCGCTGGGTGCGGATTAAAAGCAGATTTTATCACAGATGTGTCGCAGCCACCAAAATCCTGCGGTTTAAAGGTCGGGCCTGAATGGCTCCGAGGAAGTCGGGTGCTGTTGAAAGCTTCGGGAATAAAGCTTTGGGAATAAAGCTTCGGGGATAAAGCTTCGGGAATAAAGCTTCGGGAATAAAGCTTCGGGAATAACCCCAGACGGGTTCTGGGGCTGCAGAGATCCCACTCCGCTGGGCACAGCCCTTTGAAGCAGGCCCAGCCCAGGGGTTTAACCCTCATGCAAACGAGCAATTAATGATTTGTCAGATGAAAGTTCGCTGCTCCGGAAGGTTTGGTGGTGGAGCAGCTTCTCACGGATGGGATGGGATGGGATGGGATGGGGTGGGATGGGATGGGAGGGATGGGGTGGGATGGGATGGGGTGGGATGGGATGGGGTGGGATGGGATGGGGTGGGATGGGATGGGGTGGGATGGGATGGGAGGGATGGGGTGGGATGGGATGGGATGGGGTGGGATGGGATGGGATGGGATGGGATGGGATGGGATGGGATGGGATGGGATGGGATGGGATGGGAGGGATGGGGTGGGATGGGATGGGGTGGGATGGGATGGGAGGGATGGGGTGGGATGGGATGGGATGGGGTGGGATGGGATGGGATGGGATGGGATGGGATGGGATGGGATGGGATGGGATGGGTGGGATGGGATGGGTGGGATGGGAGGGATGGGATGGGATGGGAGGGATGGGATGGGATGGGATGGGAGGGATGGGATGGGATGGGATGGGATGGGATGGGAGGGGTGGGATGGGATGGGATGGGAGGGATGGGGTGGGATGGATGGGATGGGATGGGAGGGATGGGGTGGGATGGGATGGGATGGATGGGATGGGATGGGATGGGATGGGATGGGATGGGATGGGATGGGATGGGATGGGATGGGGTGGGATGGGATGGGATGGGATGGGATGGGATGGGATGGGATGGGATGGGATGGGATGGATGGGATGGGATGGGATGGGATGGGATGGGATGGGATGGGATGGGAGGGGTGGGATGGGGTGGGATGGGATGGGAGGGGTGGGATGGGATGGGATGGATGGGATGGGATGGGATGGATGGGATGGGTGGGGTGGTGCTGGCCCGCCAGAGGATCCTGGAATGGGACATTAAATGTTAGCCCAGGCCATGGGAAGGGACACTCCCGCTGTCCCAGGCTGCTCCAGACCGGCCTTGGACATTCCAGGGATCCAGGGGCAGCCCCAGCAGCTCTGGGCACCTGTGCCCACCCTCAAAGGGAACAATTCCTGCCCAAAATCCATCTAAAGCTCCCCTTCCCCACTCTGAGGCCATTCCCTGGGTCCTGTCCCTCCAGCGCTTGTCCCCAGCCCCTCTCCAGTTCTCCTGGAGCTCTTTAGGCCCTGGAAGGCCTGGGGGGGCAGACACCTGGATCAGGACACACCTGGATCAGGAGACACCAGGATGTGCAGAGACAAGGATGAGGAGCAGACACCAGGATGAGGAGACACCTGGATCAGGAGACACCAGTATGAGGAGTAGATACCTGGCTGAAGACACACCTGGATGAGGACACAGCTGGATTAGGACAAACCTGGATGAGCAAACAACTGGATGTGCAGACACCAGGATGAGGAGCAGACACCTGGCTGAGGACACACCAGGATGAGAAGCAGACACCTGGATGAGGAGCAGACACCTGGATGAGGACACACCAGGATGAGGTGACAGACACCCGGATGAGGAGACACAAGCATGAGGAGGCACCTGGATGAACAGACATCTGGATGAGGAGCAGATACCTGGCTGAGGACACCCCAGGATGAGGACACTCCAGGATAAGGACACCCCAGGATGAGGACACCCCAGGATGAGGACACCCCAGGATGAGGACACTCCAGGATGAGGACACTCCAGGATAAGGACACCCCAGGATAAGGACACCCCAGGATAAGGACACCCCAGGATGAGGACACACCTGGATGAGGACACACCTGGATGAGGACACCCCAGGATGAGGACACCCCAGGGTGAGGACACCCCAGGGTGAGGACACCCCAGGATGAGGACACCCCAGGATGAGGACACACCTGGTGTGTCCTGGACGATCTCCCAAGGCCCTCCCGCCCCTCGCACACTCACCGGAGTTTCCCCGGCTCTCCAGGACCTGTCCGTGCTCCTCGGGCTCACTTTGGGATCCGCAGCTCCCGTCCCGCGTGTCCCCGCGCTGGGGCAGCCCCCGGAGCTCTGCCCGTGGCCGGAGCTTCCCGGGGCTGCCGCCGGCCTGCGACGCCTTCACACGAACCCCCATCGCCGTGTCCTGGGTTAAAAAGCCGCTTTTCCTAACGCCAGGGAAGAAGGCAGCAGAGGTGATGTTCCCTCCCCGAAAGGCCTGTCAGGAGGGGGATAAAAGCGCTTTAATCTGCCCTCAGAAGGCGCCGGGAGGGAGAGCGGAATAAATACGGCCTTATTAATAAATGAGAGGGAGGGGTTGGCATCTCCCCGCTTCTCCACAACACCTCCTCCCTCGGGATTTTTATTTCCCAAGCAGCTTTATTTTGTTTCCTGAGGGTCTGGAGGAGCCGAGGGTTGAGGGATTGTGGCCGTCGCTGAGGCTGTAAAATGTCAGGGCAGCAGCGCCGGGAACCGAGCGCTCCATCAGGTTTTTTCCCTGTGAAATTAAGCGCTTTTATTGCCGAAAATGAGAATTACGGCCCGATGACGGCCCCGTGCGAACCCCAGCGGCGTTCCCGAGCCCAGGAGCCGGGCAGGGAGCAGCTCCCGGCCCGAGGGATGCGGCATCAGAGGGGTGAGGGGGGCCGGGGATGCGGCAGGAGGCGAGTTCTGGGTGTCCCCAGCGCCACAGAGCAGGAGGGGACAAATCCTGCTCCTGGATGGATCTTCCCCCAGGGATGGTGGCACTGCCAGCAGGCTGTGGGGCCACGGCGGTGTCACCCCGAATGTCAGCGTCACCCCGAATATCAGCATCACCCCGAATATCAGCATCATTCCAAATATCAGCATCATTCCCAAACATCTGCATCATTCCCAAACATCTGCATCACCCCGAATATCAGCATCATTCCCAAATGTCCAGGGCCGCTGGGAGGCGGAATGGGGATTCCAGTCCCAGGCAGGAGTCCCAGGTCCTGAACGGGGTTCCCAGTTTGGGGTCCCAGATCCTGGACTGGGGTCCCAGGTCCCAGACCAGATCTCCCTGTCCCAGTTTGGGATCCCAGGCAGGATCTCCCTGTCCCAGTTTGGGGTCCCAGGTCCCAGGCAGGATCTCCCTGCCCAGTTTGGGGTCCCAGGTCCCAGACCAGGTCTCTCTGCCCCAGTTTGGGATCCCAAAGTGCCTCTCCCACTCCCCAGGAGCCCGGGGCCACCACAGCCCCACAGCCCTGTCGAGGCCGAGCCCAGCCGCGCTCTCTGGGGCCGGAAAAAGCCGGGAGGGGAAAAGGCCCGAGGCTGGAGGGGGATTTTCCCGGGAAGCGCTCGGGGCCCGCACCTACAGAGACGCAGCTGACAACAAAGATGTTCCGCTAAACCTAACACGAGAGGCGAACAGCTCCGGCGCGAGGCGACTAATTAGACTCTAATTAATTTGCATTTCACAAGAGAGGCAGAGATGTCAGAGGGAAAAAAAAATATAAAATTAAATAAATAAAATTCCCCTCCTCCCCGAGCTGAGAGGAGAGCGAGGGGGCGGCTGGGGAGGGATGAGCGGGATTCAGGGGGAGAAGGTGGGAGGGTGAGAGCTCCAGCAGAGGTGTCCGGGGTCTGGAAATACCCCAACAGCTCCTCCCGGGCCTGGCGGGCTCCTTCCTGCCCAGGGGACAAAATCCCGCCGAGGGTGACGCTGAGGAACAGCCCCTTCCCCAAACGGGGGTTTGGGTGTGTCATTCCCCGCGTCCCCGGCCCCGTTCCCGGCTGCTCCCCGAGGAGAAGGATCCCGGGACGCGGAGGGAAGGTTTAGGGCTCCTTCCCACGCCGATGGCACCGGGCGGGAGGTCGCACCCCGGGAGCTGCCGGCGCAGCCGCGGGAATCCTGCGGGGGAAAACCAGCCCTCGGCACGTCCCGGAGCGCTCCGTGATTGGCATCCCTGAATGCCTGAATGCCTGAATTCCTGAATCCCCGAATCCCTGAATGCCTGAATTCCTGCATCCCTGAAACCCTGAATCCCTGCATCCCTGAATGCCTGAATTCCTGAATCCCTGAATTCCTGCATTCCCGAATCCCCGAATCCTTGTCCCATCTCTGCATCATCCCTGCCACATCCCTGCATCATCCCTGAATCCCTGCCCCATCCCTGATTCCCCGAATCCCTGAATCCTTGAATCCTTGTCCCATCTCTGCATCCCTGAATCCCTGCCCCATCCGGGACATCCCCGGGGACACTGGGGACACTGGGAGACACGGAGGACACTGAGGGACACTGGGGGACACTGGGGGACACTGGGGGACACTGGGAGACACTGGGGACACTGGGGGACAATGGGGGACACTGGGGGACACTGGGGACACTGGGGGACACGGGGGGACACTGGGGGACACTGGGGGACACTGGGAGACACTGGGGACACTGGGGGACACGGGGGGACACTGGGGACTCTGGGGGACACTGGGGACACTGGGGGACACTGGGGGACACTGGGGGACACTGGGGACTCTGGGGGACACTGGGGGACACTGGGGGACACTGGGGGACACGGAGGACACTGAGGAACACTGGGGGACATTGGGGACACTGGGAGACACTGGGGGACACTGGGGGACACAGGGGGACACTGGGGGACACTGGGGACTCTGGGGGACACTGGGGACACTGGGGGACACTGGGGGACACTGGGGACACTGGGGGACACTGGGGACACTGGGAGACACAGGGGGACACTGGGGGACCCTGGGGGACACTGGGGGACAATGGGGACACTGGGAGACACTGGGGGACACTGGGGACACCGGGGACCCTGGGAGACACTGGGGGACACTGGGAGACACAAGGGGACCCTGGGGGACACTGGGGGACACTGGGGGACATTGGGGACGCTGGGGGACACAGGGGGACACTGGGGGCTCCCAGGGCCCCTCCTGCCCCATCGCGGCCCCCGGAGCCCACCCCGAGCCCCCTTTTCCCTTTTCCCCTCGCCCTCCAACGCGGCGCGTTCTCAGCACCGACTGCGCTCCGTAAACGCGCCGAGGGGGATTTATTTGGTTGGTTTTGGGTTTTTTTTTCTCTTGAAAGCAAAATACCTGCCCAGCACATCAGAGGGGAGGCGCTGAGCTCCGCCGGCTCCTGCCTTTTGTCGCCGATCAAAGCGCTGATGGCAGGGGCGGCTTTCCCTCTCCCCTCGGCTCCGGGATTTGGGGTGCCGGGGACAGGGGACAAGGTCCCCGCCGTCCCCACACGGCACAGGGAGCGCAGAGCGGCCGGAGCACAGCCCGGCTGGGAAAGGAGGGATCGTCCCCAGGGCAGCAGCTCCAGCGGGGTTTGGAAGGGTCTCTCCTCTCTTTCCCCCCCGGGTCCAACAAACCAGCGCAGCCGAAGGTTCTCCTGGGTGATCCTGGGTTCTCCTGGGTGCTCCTGGGGGATCCTGAGTGATCCTGAGTGATCCTGAGTGATCCTTGGTGCTCCTGAATTCTCCTGGGGGATCCTGAGTGATCCTGGGTGATCCTGAGTGATCCTGGGTGATCCTGGGTGCACCCGCGCTCCCTCTGGCCCAGCCCCGGCCCGGAGCCGCCGGGATCCAGGCGGAATCGGGATGAGGCTCGGAGTGACGGAACCAGCGATAGGAGGGCCCGGGCTGGGATTGGAGCACACGGGGAGAACCGGGCCGGGGGCTCCAGCCGGGCAGAACCAGCCCAGCCCCGAGCTTCTCCCTGCCCCGGGGCCGATTCCAGCTCCTCGGGCCCCGGCACATCCCACCCTGCCAAAAAACCGGCCCGTGGAATCCTTAAAAGCGCCACATCCCAAAAAATCCCCGCTGGGTGTGACCCTTGGGGACACGGCTGAGGGGTGACGGTGGCGGTGCCGAGCTCCGTCACCTTCCCAGGGCTTCTCCAACCTTTTCACCTTCGCACCACCGCGGGTTTGCTGCGGCCGAGCGGCGCCGCTGCCTCCTGCCCCAGGCAGGTGACACGGGGACACGCGGGGGACTGTCACCTCCAGGACGTGCCGCTCTCCGGAGCCGCTCCGCACAAAATTATCCGAGGCGGCGGCAGCTGGAGAAAACTCCGGAGAAAGAAATGGCAGCGCTCGTGGCCCGAGTCCAGCGCCGTCCTTCGGGGCCCTTTGCACCAGCCCGAGCCAGATGAAAGATTGATCCCGGCTCCTCCCCGGGGATTTGTGCCTCGGATAATTCGCTCTTCCCACCTCGCTTGTCACCGCCGCGCTCGGGGGTGACAATTCCGGGACGTTCCTCAGCCCTCCGCAGCGATTCGCCCGCGGCTTTGTCACTTGGCGGATCCAAGACCCAAGTGACACCGCTGAGGAGCCGCGGAGCTCCCGGGGGCCCGGGCCTTGGGGTGACTGCGGGGATGTGCAGACCCAGAGCTGGCCATGGAAGGGCTTTCTCTAGCGCAGGGGCAAGAAAATAAAAAATCTGTCTGCTCCAGGAGGATAGATGGGTTCGGAGGGATCGGCGGAGAGGAGAGGGAACGGGGGAAGGGAAGAGCCCGTGGGGTGGGAGGGTTTGGGGTGTCCTCAGGGTGCCCGAGGGACGGGCTGGAGTCTCACCCTGAGCTCAGCCTCGTCCTGCCCCAAACGCCACCCCCGGGATGGGGAATGTCCCGGGAGCTCCCGGGGAGGTGTCACCCCCAGCCCAGGGACAGCCCCTGCTCAGCCCGAGGGGGTTCGGCAGCCCTCGGACTGCCCTGGAGCTCCCGGGAGGAGATCGGGATGGCCTCGAGGTCTGGGACACCCCGGATCCACATCCTGGAGGTCTGCAGACACCCTAAATCCACATTTTGGAGGTCTTGGGACACCCTAAATCCACATTTTGGAGGTCTGGGACACCCCGAGTTCACATCCTGGAGGTCTGGGATACCCTAAATCCACATTTTGGAGGTCCGGGACACCCCGAATCCCCATTTTGGAGGTCTGGGACACCCCGAATCCACACCCTGGAGGTCTGGGACACCCCGAATCCCCATTTTAGAGGTCTGGGACACCCTGAATCCGCGGCCCCTCAATCTCCCCCGGCCCCTCCGGCCGCTGCTGGTGCCGGGCAAAGGCTCCACGCCCTGGGGGAGAGCAGAGGATCCCCCCGGGGCTCAGCGGAGCCCCCCCAAACCCAGCCCTGGCCCGGTCGGGATTCAGCCCCGGAGCCTGACCCGGGCCGGATCCCAGGGGCCCTGGGGGACTCCGGGAGGCGTTTGGAGCCGCCGGATTTACCCAAACCCCGCGGCCGGGAGGGGATGGATCAACCAGCGCTGCCTTTTCCATCCTCCATCCCCATTCCTCCGGGCGGGGCACGGCCGGGTTTATTCCTGGGAGCCCCGGGGGATCGCGAAATCACCGGGAGCATCCACAATCCGGGAATGGTGGGGCTGGAAAGGAGCTCCAAACCCAGCCCACCCCACCCCTGCCGCGGCTTTCCCCATCCCAGCTTCACTCAAACCTCTTCCAACCCGGCCCGGGATGCTCCGGGGATCCAAATTCCATGGAAAACCTGCGCCAGGTTCTCCGCAGGGAGGAATTCCTGCCCCATTCCTCACCCGATGGAAAATGGCCCGGAGCTCCCGGCGCAGCCTTCGATAAATATTGTTAGAAAACGGCAAGATAATAATTATGTCAATTAGAGGATGGCTAATTGGGGCCTGCCGAAGAAAAAGCGCTTTTCTCCCTAATTGCCGAGGCCGCGTGCCCGTGATTGCGTGTGCGCCATCCAAAAATAAAAGGGCGGCCCGAGAGGGGGAAAAGCGTTTCTGTTTGCCCGGGGAGCTCCGGGCTGGGAACTGCGGGATGGATCGGGGAGAGAAATCATCCGCTGGGACACCCACGGCCCGGGAGGGACCGGAGAGGGCACCCAGAACTGGGGAGAGGGGACCCAAAACTGGGGGAGAAGGGATCCAAAACTGGGGGGAAGGGATCCAGAACTGGGGGAGAAAGGGATCCAGAACTGGGGGGAAAAGGACCCAAAATTGGGGGAGAAGGGATCCAGAACTGGGGGAGAAGGGATCCAGAACTGTGGGGAAAGGGATCCAGAACTGGGGGAGAGGAACTCCTGAATTGAGGGGGAAAAGGACTCAAAATTGTGTGAGAGGAATTCCAAAACTGGGGGAAATGGATCCAGGATTGCGGGAGAGGAGATTCAGGATTGAGGAGGGGGAAGGATCCAGAACTGTGAGAGAAGGGATCTAGAACTGGGGAGAGAAAGGAATCCAGAACTGAGGGAGAAGGGATCCAAAATTGGGGGAAAAGGAATCCAGAACTGAGAGAGAAAGGAATCCAGAACTGGGGCAGAGGAACTCCAGAACTGAGGGAGAAAGGACCCAAAATTGGGGAAGAAGGGATCCAAAATTGGGGGGAAAGGGATCCAAACTGTGGGAAAAGGAATCTAGAACTGGGGGAGAGGAACTCCAGACCTGGGGGAGAAGGGATCCAGAATCAGGGGAGAATGGATCCAGACGTGGGGCAGAATGGATCCAGAATTGAGGGAAAAGGGCTCCAGAAGGGTGGGAAAGAGGCTCCCAGCCCAGTTCTGGAATCCCGGGGCACAGGGAGCTCCATTCCCTCTCCAGATCCCCGGGATCAGACCCTCCCTCAGCAAACATTCCCGGGCGCAGGGGAACCAGAATTCCCTCTGAATTCCTCCCTCCCGAGGCTCCAGCTGGAGCTGCGGCAGAGCCTTCCCCACCCAGGCACCAAACCCGTTTTCCTGCCGCTGCCAACCCTTTTCCCAACCAAACCGGCCCCCCAAATCTGCATTGGGCTTTAGCATATTCCCACATCCTGGAAATCCACCGGGAGCGCCAGGCCGGGCCCTGGAGGGCAGGAGGGCAGGAGGGGGAAGGGCTGTAAGCAAAGCAGGAGGGTTCATTTCAAACAGGAGCTTAAAAAAAAAAAATAAAACATGAATTTTAATTTTCTTTTTGGCTGCCCGGGGTGCCGCTGGCACACATGCACAGAGCAGTTATGCAGAATTCCTGCATGGAAATGGGCTGGCTGGCTCCTCCGGGTTTATCAGCTACTCCGGGAGGATCTGCTCCTCCCTGCCCGCGGGGCTCTCCGGCGGTGTCACCGCGCCCTCCCGCCAGGTGACACTGCCAGGGACGCAGAGGTGGCCCAGGGGAGGCCAGAGCTCCCTCCTGCTCCCCATCCCAGGCTCCTGACTGGAATTCCCGACACTCCTCCCCGGGCAGGAGGAGAATTCCAGGCCGGAGCTTGGAGCGACTCGGGCTGGTGGAAGATGTCCCTGGCCGTGACCTCTGAGTGTCCCTCCCGACCCAAATCCCTCCAAACCAAACCCATTCCGGACCTCTGGGATTCCCGGGGCTCCTCTGGGATGGCGGCTCCCGCCCGGGAATTCCGGAGAGGTTTCCAGGCTGTGTCCAGGGGGATCCCTGGGAATGATCCCACAGCCAGAAGAATGTCTGGGAATGGTCCCACAGCCAGAGGGATGTCTGGGAATGGTCCTGGGAATGGTCCTGGGAATGATCCCACAGCCTGGGAAATCCTGGGAATGGTCCTGGGAATGGTCCTACAGTCAGGGGGATCCCTGGGAATGGTCCTGGGAATGATCCCACATCCAGGATGAACCCTGGGAATGATCCCACATCCAGGGAAATCCTGGGAATGGTCCCACATCCAGGAGAATCCTGGGAATGGTCCCACAGCCAGGATAATCCTGGGCCTGGCACAGATGGAAACCCCCCAGGCAGAAAATCCCAAGGGTTTTTCCCACCGCTTCTGGTAAACAGCCACAAAAATTCCAGCCCTGCCCAGCTCCAACCACAACGCCGGCAGGAAACCAGGGATCAATCCCAGCCCCAGCTGCTGCTGCAGCCTCCAAACCCGCGGCGCTGGGTTATCCCGGGATAGGTTATCCCGGGATGGGTTATCCCAGGGATGGGTTATCCCAGGGATGGGTTATCCCAGGGATGGGTTATCCTGGGAATGGGTTATCCCAGGGGATGGGTTATCCCAGGGATGGGTTATCCCAGGGGATGGGTTATCCCAGGATGGGTTATCCCGGGATGGGTTATCCCAGGGATGGGTTATCCCAGGGATAGGTTATCCCGGGATGGGTTATCCCAGGGATGGGTTATCCCAGGGATGGGTTATCCCAGGGATGGGTTATCCCAGGGATGGGTTATCCTGGGAATGGGTTATCCCAGGGGATGGGTTATCCCAGGGGATGGGTTATCCCGGGATGGGTTATCCCAGGGATAGGTTATCCCGGGATGGGTTATCCCAGGGATGGGTTATCCCAGGGATGGGTTATCCCAGGGATGGGTTATCCCAGGGATGGGTTATCCTGGGAATGGGTTATCCCAGGGGATGGGTTATCCCAGGGGATGGGTTATCCCGGGGATGGGTTATCCCAGGGATGGGTTATCCCGGGAATGGGTTATCCCGCGATGGGTTATCCCAGGGGATGGGTTATCCCAGGGGTGGGTTATCCCAGGGGATGGGTTATCCCAGGGGATGGGTTATCCCAGGGGATGGGTTATCCCAGGGGATGGGTTATCCCAGGGGATGGGTTATCCCAGGGATGGGTTATCCCAGGGATGGGTTATCCCGGGGGTGGGTTATCCCGGGATGGGTTATCCCAGGGATGGGTTATCCCAGGGATGGATTATCCCGGGATGGGTTATCCCAGGGGATGGGTTATCCCGGGATGGGTTATCCCAGGGATGGGTTATCCCAGGGAATGGGTTATCCCAGGGAATGGGTTATCCCAGGGAATGGGTTATCCCGGGATGGGTTATCCCAGGGGATGGGTTATCCCGGGATGGGTTATCCCGGGAATGGGTTATCCCAGGGGATGGGTTATCCCAGGGATGGGTTATCCCGGGATGGGTTATCCCGGGAATGGGTTATCCCAGGGATGGGTTATCCCAGGGATGGGTTATCCCAGGGATGGGTTATCCCAGGATGGGTTATCCCAGGGATGGGTTATCCCAGGGATGGGTTATCCCAGGGATGGGTTATCCCAGGGATGGGTTATCCCAGGGGATGGGTTATCCCGGGGGTGGGTTATCCCAGGGATGGGTTATCCCGGGGGATGGGTTATCCCGGGATGGGTTATCCCGGGATGGGTTATCCCAGGATGGGTTATCCCGGGGGTGGGTTATCCCAGGGGATGGGTTATCCCGGGGGTGGGTTATCCCTGGATGGGTTATCCCAGGGATGGGTTATCCCGGGATGGGTTATCCCTGGATGGGTTATCCCGGGATGGGTTATCCCAGGGGATGGGTTATCCCGGGATGGGTTATCCCGGGATGGGTTATCCCGGGATGGGTTATCCCGGGAATGGGTTATCCCGGGAATGGGTTATCCCGGGATGGGTTATCCCAGGGATGGGTTATCCCGGGAATGGGTTATCCTGGGATGGGTTATCCCAGGGAATGGGTTATCCCAGGGATGGGTTATCCCAGGGATGGGTTATCCCGGGAATGGGTTATCCCAGGGATGGGTTATCCCAGGGGATGGGTTATCCCAGGGATGGGTTATCCCGGGATGGGTTATCCCTGGATGGGTTATCCCAGGGATGGGTTATCCCGGGATGGGTTATCCCAGGGATGGGTTATCCCAGGGGATGGGTTATCCCGGGATGGGTTATCCCAGGGATGGGTTATCCCAGGGGATGGGTTATCCCAGGGGATGGGTTATCCCGGGAATGGGTTATCCCGGGAATGGGTTATCCCGGGATGGGTTATCCCAGGGGATGGGTTATCCCAGGGGATGGGTTATCCCTGGATGGGTTATCCCAGGATGGGTTATCCCGGGATGGGTTATCCCAGGGGATGGGTTATCCCGGGATGGGTTATCCCAGGGATGGGTTATCCCAGGGGATGGGTTATCCCAGGGATGGGTTATCCCGGGATGGGTTATCCCGGGAATGGGTTATCCCAGGGATGGGTTATCCCAGGGATGGGTTATCCCGGGGGATGGGTTATCCCGGGATGGGTTATCCCGGGATGGGTTATCCCAGGATGGGTTATCCCGGGGGTGGGTTATCCCAGGGGATGGGTTATCCCGGGGGTGGGTTATCCCTGGATGGGTTATCCCAGGGATGGGTTATCCCGGGATGGGTTATCCCTGGATGGGTTATCCCTGGATGGGTTATCCCGGGATGGGTTATCCCAGGGGATGGGTTATCCCGGGATGGGTTTTCCCGGGAATGGGTTATCCCGGGAATGGGTTATCCCGGGGGTGGGTTATCCCGGGGGTGGGTTATCCCAGGGGATGGGTTATCCCGGGATGGGTTATCCCGGGATGGGTTATCCCGGGATGGGTTATCCCGGGATGGGTTATCCCGGGGATGGGTTATCCCAGGGATGGGTTATCCCAGGGATGGGTTATCCCAGGGGATGGGTTATCCCAGGGATGGGTTATCCCGGGATGGGTTATCCCAGGGATGGGTTATCCCTGGATGGGTTATCCCGGGATGGGTTATGCCAGGATGAGTTATCCCAGGATGGGTTATCCCAGGGATGGGTTATCCCAGGGGTGGGTTATCCCGGGATGGGTTATCCCGGGATGGGTTATCCCAGGGGATGGGTTATTTTGGGCAGGGCTGTGCCAGGCATCAGCTGCTGCTTTGGGAGAGTCTTCCCAGTGGGAAATGGGGACCGGGAACAGCCTCGGATTCGCCGCGATGGGAATTTCTGAGAGAGAGAAATCGCAAAGATGAACCTGATCCACAACCCGGCTTCTTCCATCATCCCCTCCCTGGGCGATTTCCGTGTGGAATTCAACACGCCTGGCAAAAAATGCAGTTTTTAAAATCACCTCCTGGGTTTCCTTCCCGCCCTCCCGCTCCCGGACCTCCCAGGTCCCAAATCGGCCCTTTCACACCGCAAGGACCCGGATTTAGGTGGGATTTGGGGGACAAAAACGTGACGGAGCTGAAGTTTCCCAGAGCTGAGTGTCCGAGGCCAGGCTGGACATCGGGGTTGGAGCATTTGGGGACACTGGGAGGTGTCCCTGCCCCGGGATGAACCATTCCAGGGTTCTCTGGTTCTGTTTGGAGGCCAAACTTCTCAAATCCCGCTCGGATCCGGGGGGATGTGGGCAGGAAAAGGCTCGGGAACACCTCCTGGGGACAGCGAGGTGACAGCAGCGCAGGGGACACCAGGGCGGGGCTGCGGTGACCCCGCGGTGGGCAGAGAGCCCTCAGGTCCCCTGGGTGACCACGGCCACCCTCCGGCCAGGGTCACCGCCACCTCCACACCCTCATTGTGCGGAATCCTCCTCCCCCGGGGCTAAAATCGGGAATCAGCCGATTCCCAGGAGCCTCGTTAAACCGAGACAACATCAGGACGGTCAAATGAGAACTGTGTCCCCCCGGGTGGGTTAAATCAGCGCTGCAGTTCAGAATTGGCAGGAGCTCGTGCATCATTTATCAATTACAAACCGTTTAATTCATCCCGGATAATCAGCTCTCGGTGAGTTGAGTGCCACGGCGGGGTGAAGGCCGGGGAGGACCCGGAATAACCCAAACCTGGGATGTTCCCGAGGCTGGGAAGGGCACGGGGCTCGCTCGGGATGGTCCCAGCCCTGCAGGTGCTCGAAATATTTGGATGTTCCTGCTGGAGGTGGAGACACGGATGGGCCATGAGCCGGGAATGTCCAAAAAGAGATCCAAGGCTCTTCCAGCAGCTCCCTGGAGCCGGGAATTCCCAGCGCTGTCTCACCGTCCCAGCAAGGGAAACGCGGGGAGGTTCAGGGGAGGTTCTTTCCAAGAACAAAAAGTGCTAAAAATAATATTAATTAAAAAAAAATAAAAAAGGAAAAGCCTTTCTGCCCACCGAGAGGAGCCTTCCGAAGGTTGGGAAGAGTTTCCTCCTTTGTGCCCATCGCCCCCGGGCCGGTTCTGGCCGGGGACAATGGGAAGGGCGGCGGGAGAGGGCGGGAGGATGACACCGCTGGGAAAGAGCCTTCCTCCCCCGGGAAAGGCTCTTCCTCCCGGTCCCTGCCGGCCCCGGGATCGCCTCCCCGCCTCTCCCGCAGATATTAAAGGCGAGGAGTTAAGTGGTGGGTAATTACGGCATTGTAGTCGCTAATTACGATCCCACAATGAGATCAGCGCTGCAGCAGGGAAGCAGCTGAGGGTTTGGAGCGGGCTCAGCTCTGAGCTCCGGGAATTCCTGCTGGGAGGGTTCAGGGAAAGGGAGAGGAGGATAAACCTCAACCCATCAACCTCCACCAAACCCCATCAACCTTCCCTAAAAAACCCCAACCCATCAACTTCCCCAAAACTCCAATCCATCAATCTCCCCCCAAAACCATCCCCATCAACTTCCTCCCCAAAACTCCAATCCCATCAACCTCCCACAAACCCAACCCCATCAACCTCCCCCAAACCATCAACTTCCTCCCCAAAACCCAGCCCAATCCATGGCCCATCCCAGCCCAATCCATGGCCCATCCCAGCCCAATCCAAGGGTTATCCCAACTCAATCCATGGGTTATCCCAACTCAATCCATGGGTCATCCCAACTCAATCCATGGGTTATCCCAACCGAATCCATGGCCCATCCCAGCCCAATCCGTGGCCCATCCCAGCCCAATCCATGTTTTAATTCCTTTCCCCAGGAGGGACTTCTCCCTGGTGTCCCTCTGCTCTGACCAATGGCAGTGAGGATGTGTCTCTGTGTCACCAATCAGACTGGTCTGTGGGGAAATAGTATAAAAGGGGGACACAGCCCTGAAATAAAGGGGTCATTTTCAGCCTCCTGAAGTCGTTGTGGTGTCAAACAGAGCCGAGAGCTCCCCAGGCCCCGGCTCCTCCATCCCCCAGCGCCAGCAGCTCTCACTGGGAGTTACTGGGCCCAGTAAAGCCCAGACTGGAAACCACCGTGCGCTCCATTCCCTCTGGAATTCCCGTTTCCTCGGGGAATGACCCCGCTCCAGGGGGTGCAGAGTGAGACACCCATCCGGGGAGCAGAGCCAGGAGCGCCTGGGGGAGCGGGATCAGCCCTGGAACCCCCCAGCGCCTTCTCCTGCGCCCATTCTGGCCCTGCCGGGGGCTGGGACACCCGAGCTGAGGCAGAGGCCGGCAGCGCCGGGCTGATCCCGGCCTGTCCCGGGATTGCGGCAGCCCGGGCGGGCACAGGACAGCTCGGGGGCCGGGATCTCCCACACCCAGCCCGGGGATGAGCCGGGCTGTGCCGCTGGGCGCCGGGCTCGCCCCTCGCCGGAGGGCCCGGGGGGTTTTGGGGAGGTTGGGACGGGCGATAAGGATCGGTGTCAGCCCCCGGTGAGGCACCGGGCACGCCCTGGCCCGGCACGGCCCCGCTCGGCCGCTCTCAGCCGGGATAACCCGGGATAACCCGGGAGAAGCGCAGGAGGGGGATTTCAGGGAATCCCAGGGTGGTTCGGGTTGGGAGAGACCTCGGAGCCCATCCCAAGGGCAGGGACACCTCTGACTGTCCCAGGGGCTCCAGGCCCAGTGTCCAGCCCGGCCTTGGGCACTGCCAGGGGTCTGGGCACCTGTGCCAGGTGTCGCCTGTGCCAGCCCTGCCCACCCTGCCAGGGAAATCTCCCTGCCCAAGAGGCCATCCAGCCCTGCCCCTTCCCGTTTTGTGGCAGAATCTTTATTTATCATTTCATCCCCAAACCCTTTGTGCCTCCGCAGGGATGAGGAAATCAAAGCACGGCTTGTGTCTGCAGCGATGCCGGGGTGAATCACGGGATGGTTTGGGGTGGGAAGGGCCTGAAATCCCATCCAGTGTCACCCCAGCCATGGAGGGACACCTCCCACTGTCCCAGGGACACCTCCCACTGTCCCAAGCTGCTCCAAGCCCAGTGCCCAGCCTGGCCTGGGACATTCCAGGGATCCAGGGGCTTTTCTGGGCACCCTGTGCCAGCCCTGCCCGGGAACAATTCCTGCCCAACATTCCCTGGGGCACTCTGAAGCCATTCCCGGGTCCTGTCCCTTGTCCCCAGCCCCTCTCCAGCTCTCAGAGCCCCTCCAGGCGCTGCCAGGGGCCCTGCAGCGGCCCGGGATGAGCTGGCACGCACGGAAAAAAAAAAAAAATCCTTAATGAAGCCAAGGAGCGTTAATGAGCAGCTGGAAACCATCAACCCGAACCTGTTTTGGCTGCGGGTGCGGCCCCGACGTGCCAGACGAGCCGGGAGCTCCGGGGGAGGAGGAGGAGGAGGAGGAGGAGGAGGAGGCGGTGGTGAAGGCTGAGGCTGCCGCCGCTGCCCTCGGGGCTGTGCGGAGATGAAACGGGCTTTGTAAATCCGCGTCTGCACCCAGGGCTGGGGGAGGAAGGCAGCGGCAGGGAGCAGCCAGCGCCCTGACTCACCGCCCGCTGCCCCCAAGGGCGCCCGAAAGCCGCCCGCCCTTCCCTGGCGCGGCTTCACCCACTGCGAGAACAGCGCGGAGCTGAGGGGAAAGTTAAATCCCTTTTCAGCGCTTTCTGCCTTTTTTTTTTTTTTTTTTTTTTTTTTTTCCATTTAATTCCTTGTTATTACTTTTATTAGCCTCGCTTCTTTGGCTGCGGGGCCTCGCTCGGAGAAAGGAGTGTGGCGTGGGTGTTCCCGGCTGCTGGCGCTCTCCCCGGCTTCAGAGAGAAATGCCAATTACTAATTTCATGGAGATAAGCCATCCTGAAGGAGGGGAGGCAGAGAGAAAAAAAAAAAAACAAACCCAAAAAAACCCGAAAAAACAACAACGAGGAAGGGAAGGAATTAAAAAAAAAAAAAAAAAAAAAAAAAAAAAAAGAAAGGAAAAAAAAAGGGGAATGATGATCACTTTGAAATGCGAAAGTCATTTCTTTATTCTTTTCTCATTGATTGATTTTTATTTGTCTCTCCGGAGGGGTGGGAGCGCCCGAGGTGGGATTGGGATATCCGTGGATAGATCCACACACACACACACAGAGGTGATCCCACATCCTGCTGGAAGCGATTCCCGAGCCTCCTGGAGCCTGGATCCCACCAGTATCCCACCAGTATCGCCCAGTATCGGCCAGTATCGGCCAGTGCCCTGCGCTCAGCACCTCCTCCCTCCCAGCCAGGGCAGAGGCCGCGGAGGGAGGATGATGACGGTGCCCGGAATGAAGCTGGGTGTAGTTTGCATTTTTATTGCTCCAGCCTCAGATTCCAGCCCACAGCAAGGTTTCCAAAAAAAAAAAAAAAAAAAAAAAAAAAAGGATTAGATGCCATAAAACCTTTAATAATCCACCCACATCTTAGGTTTAATTATTGTTTTTACACATGCGGAGCCAACACGCCTGGAGCGAGCAATCAAGGCTCGCACGCCACTCCTCCTCCTCCTCCCGCTTCCCGGCTCTCCCAGGTCTCCTCCTTCCCAAAAAACCATCAACCCCGCTCCTCCCCACAGCCAGCCCCATAAACACCGCCCCACAAACACCGCCCGGCCCCACAAACCCCACTCCTCCCCACAGCCAGCCCCATAAACACATCCTGGCCCCACAAACATCGCCCCACAAACACCGCCCGGCCCCACAAACACCGCCCGGCCCCACAGCCAGCCCCACAAACACCGCCCGGCCCCACAGCCAGCCCCACAAACACCGCCCCACAAACCCCCCCGGCCCCACAGACACCGCCCGGCCCCACAAACACCGCTCCTCCCCACAGCCAGCCCCACAAACACCGCCCGGCCCCACAAACACCGCCCGGCCCCACAAACACCGCCCGGCCCCACAGCCCGGCCCCACAAACACCGCCCCACAAACACCGCCCGGCCCCACAAACACCGCCCCACAAACACCGCCCGGCCCCACAGCCAGCCCCACAAACACCGCCCGGCCCCACAGCCAGCCCCACAAACACCGCCCGGCCCCACAAACCCCGCCCGGCCCCACAGCCCGGCCCCACAAACACCGCCCGGCCCCACAAACACCGCCCGGCCCCACAAACACCGCCCGGCCCCATAAACACCGCCCGGCCCCACAAACCCCGCCCGGCCCCAGAAACACCGCCCGGCCCCACAGCCAGCCCCACAAACACAGCCCGGCCCCACAAACACCGCCCCACAAAAGCTCATCCCGGAGGAGGTGAAGCTCCCTGAGCTCCGCGGTGGGATCTGCGATGGGTGCTGAGGGACCCCGGGCTGCTGGGGACACCCGTGTCCCCACGGGAGCTGCTGGGGTCGGGAATTCCAGGAAATCCTCCTTTTCCAGGGAAGATGATCCCAGCAGTAATTTGGCGCCGTGGAATCGTTGCTGTTTTTTTTTTTTTTTTTTTTTTTTTTTTGGGGGGGGGGGGGGATAAAATAAAATAAAATAAAATAATATAATATAAAATAAAATAAAAATAAACCAATCGGACCTTGGCCTCGGGCTGGTGGAGCGGCTGGGGGCGGCCGGCACAGAGAGCCCCGGGAGGTGGGAATTGTGTCCCTGGGGAAGGGTTAAACTCCAAGTATCCTAAATAAACTGTGTCCAGGCGCCTGCTCCGCGTCCTGAGCACGGCGGTGGCACTGGTGTCACATTTACAGGGGTGGCACTGGTGTGACACCTATGGGGATGGCACTGGTATGACACCTATGGGGATGGCACTGGTGTCACTCTTATGGGGATGGCACTGGTGTCACACCCACGGGGGTGGTGGCACTGGTGTCACATCCATAGGGATGGCACTGGTGTCACACCCACGGGGATGGCACTGGTGTCACTTCTATAGGGATGGCAGTGGTGTGACACCTATGGGGATGGCACTGGTGTCACATTTACAGTGTTGGCACTGGTGTCACACCCGCGGGGATGGCACTGGTGTCACATTTACAGTGTTGGCACTGGTGTCACACCCGCGGGGATGGCACTGGTGTCACATCCACAAGGACCCAACAACAGAAATGCTCAGGGCCACCAGAGCTCTGTGGGGACAGACACGGGCTGGGCACAAATAATCCCATTTCCCTACTGCTGAGGATAAATAACTCCATTAGGCTCCCGGTGAACAGGTTCATTATTATTCATTATTATTGCTATTATTATTAATTATTATCGCCCTCATTACCATTATTATTGTTGTTATCATTAACGCTGTTTTCCCTGTGGCCTGCGGCGGGGGAAGGAATTTTCCCACTTATTCCTGGGCTGGGGGAACCAACCAGTTCCTCCACTGCCGTGCCTGCGGGAGCTCTCCAGCGAGTCCTGGGTCTTCGGGAATTTTCCCTTGGCTCAGCGGTGGGCTGGGGTGGCCGGTGTGTCCCCAGGTGAGGCAGGACATGTCCCACCCCTGCGGTGTCCCTGGGCAGCCCTTGGGCACCGTGGGACAGCGGGAGGTGGCCCTGCCCAGCCCAGGCCACTCTGCCTCTGAGTCATGGCTGGGGAGAGTTTCTACAGCGGGTCCCAGGCGGGACAGGCACCCAGGGCCACCGGGGCCACCAGGGCCACCAGGGCCACAAGAGTCATCAGGGCCACCAGGGCCACAAGAGCCACCAGAGCCACCAGGGCCACCAGAGCCACCAGGGCCACCAAGGCCACCAGGGCCACCAGGGCCACCAGGGCCATCAGAGCCATTAGAGCCACCAGGGCCACCAGGGCCACCAAAGCCACCAGGGCCACCAAGGCCACCAGGGCCACCAGGGCCACCAGAGCCACCAAGGCCACCAGGGCCACCTCCCTGCGGGACTCGTGTCCTGCCCAGGCTGTGTGGCCGCAGGGACAGCAGGAACAATGGCTGGTTTCTTCTCGGCCCGTTAAAATCGCGGCCGGACAAAGGCGGCCTGTGCTGCCCAGATGTTTTATTCATGGCCGGCCCGGGAGCACAGACAACCCGGGATTATTCCGCTGCCCTTTGTGCTCCGTGCCCGCGGGGCCGGGAACAGCACGGCGGGGCCGGGGGACCCTGGTGACACCGCCCAGGGGCTGCTCCTCTCCCCGGCCTGCGGCAGGATTTGGGATCCCCCTCCCCAAGCTGGAGCAGGATTTGGGATCCCCCTCCCCAAACTGGGGCAGGATTTGGGATCCTCTCCCCGGGCTGGGGCAGGATTTGGGATCACCATTCCTCTGGCTGGGGCAGGATTTGGGATCCTCTCCCCGGGCTGGGGCAGGATTTGGGATCTCATTCCCCGGGCTGGGGCAGGATTTGGGATCCCATTCCCCGGGCTGGGGCAGGATTTGGGATCCTTTCCCCAGGCTGGAGCAGGATTTGGGATCTCATTCCCCAAACTGGGGCAGGATTTGGGATCCCCCTCCCCAAACTGGGGCAGGATTTGGGATCCCATTCCCCAGGCTGGGGCAGGATTTGGGATCCTCTCCCCGGGCTGGGGCAGGATTTGGGATCTCATTCCCCGGGCTGGGGCAGGATTTGGGATCTCATTCCCCGGGCTGGGGCAGGATTTGGGATCCTCTCCCCGGCCTGGGGCAGGATTTGGGATCCCATTCCCCAAACTGGGGCAGGATTTGGGATCCCATTCCCCAGACTGGGGCAGGATTTGGGATCTCATTCCCCAAACTGGGGCAGGATTTGGGATCCTCTCCCCGGGCTGGGGCAGGATTTGTGATCCCCTTTACAACTCCATCTGGGTCTCAGGAGCAGGTCTCTCCATGGGGCTCCTGGGAACACGGGGACACAGGACACGGGGACACGGGACACGGGACACAGGGACACGGGACAAGGGGACAGTCCCCGCTCCCAGCAGCAGGAAAAGGTCGCTGCAAACGCGGCGCTGACGCAGAGTCAGCCTCAGTGCCCCCTGGCCGGTTTGAACTGAGCATTAAACCCTCTCCAATCTCCCGTTACTGCCCCATTTCGGGGCGGGCAGGGGCGGTCCCCCTCTGAGAGGCCACCCGGGCACTGGGACACAGGCCCCAAATCTCCGGGAGCCGCAGGGACCAACCCGAGCTCGGCTTTGTCCTGCCGCAGCCCGGCCCTGCAGAATCCCACTCCGGGACACTGGGGAGGATAAAACTGGGGAGAAAAATCCTTTAAAACCCCCCGGGATGTGACCGGGAGGGACCCGCTGGGCCGGGCTGTGTCACCCCTCGGTGTCACCCTCCCGGGCTGGCCCGGTGTCCCCAATCCCCTCGGGCCCTGGCGGGTGCGCGGTGAGTGGTTCCATCTCGGGTTAATCCCTTCCCAAACCGGGACAAACCCGCGGGATGCGCCGAGGAGGATGATGAGGAGGATGATGAGGAGGAAGAAGAGGAGGAGGACGGGAGGTGTGCAGGGAGCTCGGCTGCCACAAATCGCAGAGGAAAGAACAAATGAACAACGAGCAGCAGCCCCGCAGTGACCCCATCGATTTGGGGCCGGTCCCAAGCCTCCGCCACCGGAGCCCAACCGCGTTGGCGAGCCCCGGGGCGACTCCGGGGCTGGAAATC